>NC_141813.1:7997692-8172692 GCF_057944985.1 Cucurbita pepo subsp. pepo
AAACTACAATTGTGGATATCAATTGAACTCACTAGAGTTTTAGAAGTGTGAAAACATGATTTTTAAAACTTCAAATTTTGAGAATGTGTCAAAGTTCCAGTTAGTTCTCTTACACGCCACGTCACAAAACCAAGTTGATTGAAAATTTCTACTAGGGAGAAGAACAAACATCGTTATAAGTTACGCTTCATTCCCATCACTAGAAGAAGGGCTTGACGACCTCCGACCTTGTGGTTAACAGCCACACGCTCTAACCAATTGAGCTATTCCAGCCAATCATTTGTTACCGTCCAAGTCCACCACTAGTTGATATTAAATGGTTTCGTTCATTACGTATCGCTGTCAGCCTCACATTTTTAAACCGTATCTAATAAGGAGAGGTTTTTAGACCCTTGTAAGAAATGTTTCTTCACCTCTCCAATCGACGTGTGATCTACTTATCCAACCCTTCTGAGAGCCAAGCGTCCTCACTCGCACATCGCTTAGTGATTAGTTCTGATATCATTTGTAATAGTCCAAGCGCACTGCCCATTAGATATTGGCATCAGCCTCACAGTTTACACACCCATATAAAGAATGTTTCATACTCTCTCAAACCAATGCGGGAGTGGATAATATCTACTATCGTTGTGGGCTTGGGTCAAAAGCGTCATTAGTTTATCAAATGATAATAAGATAAGAAATTTGTAGATTTTAACTTTTCAAAGTGATATGGAATCAACCGAACGGAAAGTATGGAACCTCGTTTCTAAACTCGTGATTCGAATATTAAATGATAATAAGAAATTTGTAGATTTTAACTTTTTCAAAGTGATATGGAATCAACATAAGGGAAAGTATGGAACCTTGTTTCTAAACTCATGATTCGAATCACTCCACAAAAGTTTTGATTAATACCGCTTGAATAACTCTAGCATGTTCTCATAAGAGCATTCTTTTTTTAATTCCAAAATGTGATGTCTAGAAAAGAAGGCTTATAGAGCCTTTACAGAAAAGAAATTCTATTCTTTTTTTAATTCAAAAATGTCTCTAATCAAAGAAAAGAAGGATTATATAGCCTTTACAGTAAAGAAGACTTATATAGCCTTTACAAAAAAGAAGTTAACGGTGGGTTACCATCTAACCTAACTCTTATATTAAAAACTAGCTTAAATATGACCAACAAAATCACATGTTTGTTTAGATTGTTGTTAGTTAGTATCTGATTAAATCTCCTCTTCCATCCGAACCGCCTTCAGTAGACGTGGGATCTCACAATCCACCCCTTCTGAGGGCCTAGCGTCCTCACTAGCACATCGTCTGGTGACTAGCTCTAATATCATTTGTAAATGTCCAAGCTCAGTGCTAGTAGACATTGTTCATTTTGGCCCATTAGGTATTTTCATCAGCCTCACAGTTTTGAAACGTGCCTATTAGGAAGAGGTTTCCGCACCCTTATAAGGATTGTTTTGTTCCTCTCTCGAACAGCTAGCGGATATTGTCTATTTTAGTCTGTTTCGTATCGTCGTCAGCCTCACAGTTTTAAAACGCATCTACTAGAGAGACGTTTACACACCCTTATAAGGAATGCTTCATTCCCCTCTCAAACCAATGTGAGATCTCACAATAAGCAGTCAGGATGGCCGAGTGGTCTAAGTCGCTAGACTCAAGTTTTGGTCCTCGTAAGAGGGTGTGGTTTCATATACCACTTCTGACAACTCATATTATTGTGAACTAATTTGAGTTTTGGTCCTCGTAAGAGGGTGTGGTTTCATATACCACTTCTGACAACTCATATTATTGTGAACTAATTTTTTCAATGCGGATCTACTGGACCGTGTATCTCATATCTAGGGTGAACTAAATTTTAATTCCTCAAAATTAGTCAGCTTGCATTGTCACAATAGTGAATAGGTTGGCGCACTACGAGGTTCGATCTAAGTTTTTGAATAGTGCTACTGAGGTGTAGAGGGAATAGGAGGTGGTCGGGCTTTAGTGACATTGTTCACTCTATTAATGGACTTGTAAGCTGTCTTAAATTTTCTTAGGCGTAGTGGAGATTTACATGGTTTTTAGTGTATCTAGGTAGTTTAAATCACATCTCATATTTATACGTCGCTTTTTAAGGCTAATCCAATTTCTGAGAGCACAAAGGTCTACTTAACTAATTATCGCTCACGATCCTAGAATGCTCAGTCTACTAAAAATATAGTGACCTAGGTCATGTGAAACAAGTCTAGCTCTTGTGCCCTACTCTAAACAAGCCTAGCTCTTTCCTATTTTTTTTCATTGACATTGGGAGACAAAATTTTGTGTTGAAGGGAGATGGCTATTTTTAGGTTTTCTAACAAAAAAAAAAAAAATATTTAAAATGGATTTTTGAAACAATCGTAAAGATTAAGAAGGGAAAGAATGTGAATTAAAAATTTCAATAGTATTTTTTATTTTTGACTATTTTCTTTTATATTCTTCTTGAGTTCTTAAGAATTTGTAAAGCATTTTTTCCTTCTAATCTCATTTCGAAATTCAGTCTTTAAGACACTCAATAAAATCTCACTTAGAAAAATTAGAAAAATTAATTCTGGTTAGGGTTTTAGTCTAACAAAAATGATTTTAGGTTATTTTTATCTTTTAAAATGTACTCCAAAAAATTCTACTCTTAGAGTTAATGATTTTTCTTGATTATTATCTCATTAAATTCATCTGGATGAGCACTATACTTTTGGTGAAGGCATCAACTAAGGATAGAATCTAGCTTGATGATATGTAAAATGGAAATTGAAGGAAAATGACACCTCAACATCCATTTGTGAAAATGGAGGTTGAATAACTAGTGTTGTTGGTTGAATTGAATTGGACCCGTTGGACTATTTTTTATCTATTTTGATTCACTTTGACATCTTTGTTTGTTAAATGCAATTATTATAATTTTTTATTTTAGAAACTAATTGAAAGATTTTGAAAAATTTAAAAGAGAAAAATAGCTTGAATCAAACTTAGATTTTGCGGTAACTATTTGGATTTCTCCATTAAAGTATTGCTTATAGATTAAACACTTTTACGAATTGATATTTAATTTATATCTGTTATATGGTTGAAATGATGAATTTTACGTGTTAAGGCATGTTAAATTGCGAAGGGTTTGTATAAAGTTAATTGAAGTTTATAGTTAAAGTATCCTAGCTATGATTCATGGTTATAGGCTTCGTAACCAAGTTATAATGTAGGTTCTTTTAAGGGTTAGTTAAATAATGTTTAATATGAATGTCTCAAAGGGAAAGAGATCACGTAGTATGGTGTAGCTGATAAAGGCACTAGATCACTTCTCATATGATTATATTGATAGGTTAAATATATGTTATTCGTAAAGGGTAACAGTTAAACTTTAATAGTAAATATTGTTAATGTATAGTAACATATTTGTATCAAAAGAGTTTGTTGAGTTAGGGACGTGCCCTAGGTGCATGTTATATCCAATGCTATCAAGTTGTTATACAAATACACCTTAGCATTTTTAGGACTTTCAAGACTAACATTTCTATATGATTTCTAATGTCCCTTCCTTCTAATGGGTTTTGAATATAAAAAATACTTTTTTTAGTCTAACCTAAATAAATATTATGAACTGAATACAACAAATAAGAGTATCGTTCCTGTCTCAATTTTTTTCACGTTGTTCGAACAAAAATTGAATGTGTATCAATATGTTAATATTTGGTACACAGAGTCGCTATTTGACATACAATCTATCATCTATTTTTTTTATAGATAGAAAATATCTCATCTTATAGAGATAGAATTTATTACCTCCAAGAAGTTCCTTATCTTATCGATCGATCTTCGTAGTCAAGAAGTTCCGTCGAGCTATTCCCCTAAGATTCATGCAAATTGTTACCTCCATCGAGCAGTTCGACGACCTTAAGAACATGTTAGTTGAGAAGGTTTTTGTTCGTCTTAAGGTCCATGAGGAGACAATTTTTTGTTATGAAGACAAAAAGAAGAAGAAACACTTCTTACTCACATATGTGGAGTGGCTCGCACAGATGAAAAGGAATGATGTGGTTGACTCTTCTTTTTCAAGTACGAAGGGATGTGGTAGCCATAACAAGAAAAACAAGGGTCGTCGGCGTGGTCGTAGACATGGATGCAGACGTGGTGGCAGAGGAGGTCGTGACAATAGCTTACAAACCCACGATAATTCCATCCCTTAGAAGGACAATAGTATGATCAAGTGTTACTCTTGTGTTAAATATGGGCACTATGCAGTAGAGTGCCGCAAGAAGAAGCTCGAGAGGAGGGAAACCTCACACTTACTAAGATCAAGAGCCGTACTGATGTTATTCAAGAAGATGCCTAACCTGCTGATGCTCAACGAAGAGAAGGTTATGGTGAACATTCTCACAAAAGGAGAAGATCGAGTAGAGACGGACATGTGGTACCTTGACAATGAAGCAAGCAACCACTTGACCGGAGATTGAACAAAGTTCAAGGAGCTTGATGAGAAGTTATTGGAAATGTGAAGTTTGGCGATGGATCAATTATACTGATCTAAGGCAAAGGATCCATCTTATTCCAGTGCAAGAATGGTGACCAATGTTTACTAATCAATGTGTACTATATCCCAAACTTGAAGAGTAACATTATCTGTCTTGGTCAGCGGACAGAAGAAGGAAGCAAAGTGGAGTTAGCTAGCTCGTCCCTCAAGATGTTTGATAGAAATGAAACCTTGTTGATGTAGGTAAAACGATCGCATAACCATTTATACAGGATACTATTGGAGACCAACCAACCCACCTCTCTACTGATGAAATTTGCAGACCCAGTTTGGCTATGACATGCAAGACTTAGGCACGTGAACTTTCAGACGCTCAAAATGATGGGAGAGAAGAAGATGGCTACGGGGCTACCTAAGATCATACATCCAAACAAGCTATGTGAATGTTTTCTAGTCTGCAAACAAGCACGACAGTTGTTCCCAACTCAAACAAGCTTTTGTATTGAGTGATACTGCAACTGGTTCGTGCAGATTTGTGTGGTCTGATCACCCCATCATCATTGGGGGTAATAAGTATTTTCTTTTACTTGTCGACGATTATAGTTGTTGGATGTGGTGTACATTCTCAAAGAAAAAGGAAAATCTATGTTCAAGAAATTCAAAAGATTCGTTGAAAATGGGTATGACCAGAAGTTGAAAACCGTTGGCACTAATCGAGATGGCGAGTTCTTATCCCAAAACTTCTCAAATGGAGGAAGGTATCAAATGTCAACTCACTGCTCTGTACACTCTACAACAAGATGGTGTAGTCTACGAAAGAAATCGCATCATAATTAACACTACAAGAAGCTTACTCAAGAGCATGCAAGTCCTAGCGATTTTCTAGGGCAAGGCGATACGACTTGTGGTTTATCTTATAAATCGTTTACTGACAGAGGCGCTGGAAGCTTGCATCTCCTACGAAGGATGGTTTGACAAGACACCTCACTTTGAGTACCTAAGATTCTTTGGTTGTACAACATATGTTAAGACTGCAAAACCATATATAACAAGGCTTGATAATAGAAGCCAAAAGATGGTGTACTTTGGCGTAGAGGATGGAACCAAGGCACACAGATTATATGATCCGCAACATTAAGAAATTAATGTAAGTAGGGATGTCGTATTCAAAGAAGATAAGAAGTGGGATTGGTGCAGCGTTGGCGATAACAAGCAGACTGTTATAGAGTTCATTACTCTAGAAGAAGAGGGAGATTGTAGAAATTGAACGTAACTCTAATGCCAACTAATGCTGCCTGATACCAATTTGTTAGAATTGAAATCACCCTGATACCAATTTGATGAAGTAAGCTAAAGTTGCTCCGATACCAACCTCGAAATAAAACGCTCGCTCTGAATCTAACTCGTTTAGATAATTCTCACGAAACTTTAAGAAAGGAGGTGTCGCAGGGGGAGACAGAGACAAGGAGACAAAGAAATTCTCAAGAGGTTATTACACACTAATTCAGACAGTAAATATTTTTCTTCTCTTTCTTGTTGTTACTTCTCTCTGCACTATTACTTTGAACACATGAGGCTTTTTTATAGCATTTCCTGAGGCAAATTTGGCTTTAACTACCCACGATTTTTTTTTCACCCATTTACTTTCCCTTCGGTAAATTTCTCCCCTATTTGCTCTCCCTCCCTGGGATAATTATGCCCTCGTAATTAAATCTTTTAGACTGAATTAAAAAAAGCAAAAAAACAAAAAAAAACATTTAAGTTTATCTTCCAACAGAGATGCAACAGACTTAGAAAATGCCCCTAAAGCAACACCAACAAATCCATACATGTCATCATCGATGACATCTGCTGTCTTTTGACTGAGCAGCTCACCGCGGGTGAGAACAGGAAGAAAATAACCGAAAGTGCAAGAGAGCAAAAACCTTGTTTTTTGTTGTTGCTAAAAACTAGTACATTTGTTCCTTGTTTGATTGCAATATTTAAATAACAAACCTAGACTAAAAATGGCAAAAGTGGCCAAATGAATTTGCACCACTCTACCCTCTAAAAATGGCTGGAGTGGCCAATTAAATTTTTGCCACTCGAGGGCAAGTTCTTTGCACAGGCTTTATTTAACAATTTTCTTCTAAAACCTATGGTATATCTACCTTATTGATTGAACTCCGATCTTTGAGCGTAGTTCCTCAAATTTCACTCGCATCAGATAGTTGGTGAAGATGTCTCCAAGCTGTTCCTTTGTTCGAATGTCAATCTTGGTAAGTCCCCGATCTGCACACTCCCAAATGTAATGGAATCTGATCTCTATGTGCTTGCTCCGGTTGTGTAAAACTGGGTTTTTAATCAAGGAGATTGTATCCTTGTTGTCCACGTATAGTATTGGTGGATTGCCTTCTTTTCCGATCAGCTCCTCCAACAGCCGCGCAAGCCACACCCCCTATGTGGCCGCCATCGTAGCGGCAATGTACTTTGCTTTGCAAGAAGACAAAGCAACTACCTTCTATTTAATTGATTGCCAGCAGATCACGCCACCTGAGAGGAAGTAAATCATCCCATGGTTGCTCTTATGATCATCAACGTCACCTGCCATGTCACTATCACTATAGCCAACCAGCTTAAGCTTCTCTCTTCCTCTCCCAGTATCTCACACCCCAGCCTCTGGTTTTGGCCACATAGCGCAAGATGTGCTTGACAGCTACAAGATCCTCCTTCGTTGATGCTTTAATAAACTTACTCACATATCCAATGGAATAGGCAAGATTAGGGCATGTGTTTACCAGATAGCACAGACTCCCGACGATGCTGCGATAATTGGTGGTGTCACCGCCAGCGTAGTGCCGACTTTCCTTAGCTAGAGACGGGCCTCCATTGGCATCCTTGTAAGATTACTGTTTACCAGCCCAACTATGTCTAGTAGCTTCTTCGCATACGCACCTTGACAGATGGTGATGCCGGTAGTACTCTACTGCACTTCGATGCCGAGGTAGTAGCTAAGCACGCCAAGGTCGCTCATCTTGAAGGTCTTTAACATCTCCCTCTTGAATCTTCTAAGAACTTCCATGTCGCCTCAAGTGATTATGAGATCATCGACTTACACTCCCATGATCAACCGCTTCTTGCCGTGGTCGCACGTCTACATCCCATGCTAAGAGGCTCAACGCTTGAACTTGAGCGACAACAGGATACTATCGAGCTTCTTGTTCCAGGCTCCTAGTGCTTGTCGAAGCCGGTAGAGCACCTTGTGCAGGTGCAGTACCTTGCTGGGGTGTCATTATCGATGAAGCCAGGTGGTTGTCAGACGTAGATGATCTCCTTCAGCTCTCCGTTGAGGAAAGCGAACTTCACGTCCATGTGGTGGACTTCCCAGGAGTGATGTCCGCGATCGCCAACAACAGGGGGATAGATTCCAACCCTACCACCGGCGCGAACACCTCTTCGAAGTCCACCCCTTGCTTCTGGACGTAGCCCTTTGCCACGAGACGAGCCTTGTGCTTTACAACTTCTCCCTCTTCGTGACGCTTCAGCTTGAACACCCATTTGAGCCCTATGGCTCGATGTCTTGGCGGAATATCCTCTAGACTCCACGTCTTGTTGTCAATGACAGACATCATCTCTTTCTACATTGCCTTCAGCTAGCACGAGTTCTTCTCTTGTTTGGGGAAAGATTTCGTTTCATCCGCGCTGATGGCATGCAATTCGACACCTCTTCTTCGAGCTCGCGCGCCGCCAGTCCCGGTGGTTCACCTTCTCCTAATAGGTCTTCAATATTTCGGTGCCTGGCTGTCAGACCATTATCGTGATCGGCATCCATAAATAACTAGAGCAACTAGTCACAATGTCCATTCCTCCATTATAGCACAACCGAAAGCATTAACTTCAAAATGCATCATAAATTCTCACCCTAGGGTTATTTCGATAACTTTTTAATATACATAACAATCATCCAGATTGCCTTTGGAGCTACCACACGTGCCTAAATGAGTCTTACGCACAATTACGTGTGCTTTATGGCACAATCGCACTCTTACGACAGTGGGATAGCGATTGTGCAACACTTGTTCTAGCCCAGAAAATAAGTCGGTCGTGTTAAATTCAAACTTTCCAAACAATATTGGTGTATGCTCGCGACACGGGTCACGTTTAAATTTTTTTTTTAGAAAACAGGAGCAAATAAATGCGTTGAAAACAATTTTAAAGAAATCAATGTTATAAGCTAAAAGCGAGTAGGCAACAACAACAACTTTGATAGCATATAACCCATGTACGAAGAATTGACACCTATTCAAATTCTCCTATAGTACATTTTGGGGTGTTTTAGCCCTACGGGTGTAGATATAATTTTGGTGACCGGTCATACACCCCGTATTGACACAACGATAATAGTAAAGCCCTATCTAACTTGAAAAAATTAAAAAAAAAAAAGGTTTGGAACAGGCATACGCCCATGAACAAAAAGTCCTAGACAAGCATGACCAGGATATCGGACATGCGTCCATAGGCAACACGTCTTGAAAAAGTATGACCGTGACATCCTCCCTCAATTGGTTGACATCTTTGACAATCGACTCTTAACAAACTCAGTGTTGTAGGATGAGGTTGACTTCAAGTCCATGGATGCACTTCCCACTGATCTTAGTATTAACGATTCTCTTCCAATATGATAGGAACTATTGAAACCCACTTCTTGATTTGTTGACTCTTCGCGTGTTCTTAGTTGGTGTATGTTCTACTTTCTTAGCATGAAAATTTTTCGTCTTTGCGTGAGGTCGCACCACCTCCTTGTGCTTGATGTCTTTTTGGTCGAGATAGTAACATTTCAAGTTACTAATGTGGACAAAAGGGCTAGTCTGCATCTATGGGAGTAGTTGAATCCTATATTATACCTTCTCAACCTTGTGGATAACTTCGACTAGTCCATAGTATTTTCGCACCAGTCTTTGGTTCTTGTTGCTTTGAACTCAGAGTTGGTTCTTTGTAACTGTACTAGTCAAGACGTGTTTAATAAGGATTTTGGTATTAATTATTGAGTCTTTGTAACTCCTGAAGTCATTTTTTGACCTTATTTAAGGCATTTGAGGTCGGTAAGACTCCTATTTATCACATTTTAGTTAGTTTTAGGGCGTATATTGGAATTAATCATCCTATTTAGCTAGGTTAAGATGTTTATATGACCTAAGAATGTCATATGAATTGATATATGTGAGAATTAAGCATTGGAATATAGCTTTTGAGGTGACTATCGAATAATTAGTAACTTCGACAAAGGCCAACCAAGTAAGTGACTTACTGATTGATGTATGATGGTGCATTCCATGCGGCTCTTGCATGTACCATTTTAATTATGTGATTCTTATATGTTCTTTGTATTGTCATTGATGCATGTCATGTATGCATGTGATGTCCATTACACTATATTATGAATGAAATGAAATGTCATGTGTGAAATGTTATGTCTTACCATGTAAAGTTATGTGATAGATTACGTGAAGTTTTTCATGTATACATGATGCATATATGAAATATGTTATGAGCAAAAGGAGAAAGGAAATGAAATATGTTATGTTATGAATGAAAATCATGGAACCTCATGCTTGTATGTATGTCACATGCATCGGGATACCTCCCTATTATGTTATACTAGTACGACGCGTATCTTCGATACTTGTAGTTGTCATGATATCATGCGGGCCTTTTCTTTTCTAATGCGTTCGGTGACGTGCAATGTGTTGTGTCCGATCAAGAGAATACGTATACGAGCACGCCTGGTGGGTCCATGTGTGCGTATGTGGGCCGTGTGTGGAGAAGCACCATGCATCCAACCCTGCCTAGAACTAAAAAGTGCCTAAGGTCATGTTACGTGTTTTAAATGATATGTCTCGTTCATGTTTTGTGTGTGATTGCGTTACTAACCCATATAGTGGGGTGACTTACTGAGTATTTCTTAAAATACTCAAGCCACGTGTTACCTTATATTTTTTAGGTAAAGTTAAAGTTAAAGCTCCCATGCATGGATAACGATAAATGCTGCAAAAGTCATGGAAGTGAGGATAGATCATGATAGAGAAGTAGTATTGAATTTAATTAGTAGATATTAGGTGTTTTTAATGCAATTTGTTTTATGTTAAAAAAACAATGTTATTTTAATTGTTATTTTGAATTGAATAGGTAAGTCCATGACTTTATTTTAAAAATATTTAGTATTGAATTTTCGCATATATAAAAATATTTCAATCCTTTATTTATGTCATTTCTTTGGAGAGAAACCTTGAGGAATGGAAATTGGTTTGGAATTTTAGACTTCAGTTGCATATTTCGCAAATTGTGTAAGTGATTTCCTTATTTACTTCATTTTGTTGATGTTAAAAAATTATCACTGTGATTGCATACACGAACATGTTTTTAGCCCGACTTTGTGAAATGACTTGAGAGGTGTAGGATAAGTAGGAGCCGAAAGGCGAAAGTGAAATGTCACTACTTTTAACGTTATTTTACTTATTCCGTGAATCGGAAGTGGGGCACTGCCCCTCTTTTTGGACCCAATGCCTACCTCGGTGGGCGATCCGGGCGGAAGACATTGTCAGGTGGGGAGTTTGGTTGGGGCGGCACATCTGTTAAAAGATAACGCAGGTGTCCTAAGATGAGCTCAACGAGAACAGAACTCTCGTGTGGAACAAAAGGGTAAAAGCTCGTTTGATTCTGATTTTTAGTACGAATACAAACCGTAAAAGCGTGTCCTATCGATCCTTTAGACCTTCGAAATTTGAAGCTAGAGGTGTCAGAAAAGTTACCACAGGGATAACTAGCTTGTGGCAGCCAAGCGTTCATAGCGACATTGCTTTTTTATCCTTCGATGTCGGCTCTTCCTATCATTGTGAAGCAGGATTCACCAAGTGTTGGATTGTTCACCCACCAATAGGGAATGTGAGCTGGGTTTAGACCGTCGTGAGACAGGTTAGTTTTACCCTACTGATGACAGTGTCGCAATAGTAATTCAACCTAGTACGAGATGAACCGTTGATTTGCCCAATTGGTCATCGCGCTTGGTTGAAAAGCTAGTGGCACGAAGCTATTGTGCGCTGGATTATGACTGAACGCCTCTAAGCCAGAATCTGGGCTAGAAGTGATGCATGCGCCCATTGCTTGATTGCCGACTAGCAGTAGGGGCCTTTTGGCCCCAAAGGCATGTGTCGTTGGCTAAGCCCTTGTGACGGATGAGTCTCAAGGGCCGCCTTGTAACGTAATTCCCACTGAGCGATGGGTAGAATCCTTTGCAGACGACTTAAATATGCGACAGGGTATTGTAAATGGCAGAGTGGCCTTGCTGCCACGATCCATTGAGATTCAGCCCTTCGTCCCTCCCCACACAATAAACCAATTTATTTATTTGAAGTGTCATGGAGGTTGTAGGCAAAGTAATGATTTTACATGTTAAGTGTTGATGGATTGGACATGCTCCAAATCAAGGCCATCTATGCTATGTGTGATACATGCCGTACCAACACCTCATGCACCCTTATACACCCATAATGTCCACCCACCCCCTCCAACGCAAACACACCTACAAGAATATCAAAAGTGTTAGATGTTACCTCCATAAAAAAGCATCAGACTCAATACCTATGAAGCGTGAGTACACGTATAAAGCCTTGAAGGTTAGCCTTTAAACAATTCATCACACCTAACATCTGTGGAAAGTACGAACATGTATAAAGCCTTGGACTATTAAAAATATCATCAAACCCAATACCCGTGAAAAGTGAATGTACATTTATAATGTTTTATTGTTGTGTTTTATTTTTTTGGGAACTAAGAAATGAGTGATGCCCGTAAAATTTAATTTTTTTTTTTTTTTTATCTTTTGGTAATCTAAAACAAAAAAAAAAAATGAAGAGTTTTGATGCTAGAGCAAGTACATTACACCAAGACACCCACCGTGACGTTGTTTTTACACCCATCACCCATTAATTGTGAAAGTACATGTGTAGTGGTTATTAATTGTAAACTGCATTCTTTTCAAAAGTTTAGACCACCAATGAAGTCACATGTGGATGATCTCCCATAAATTTTAATTGTATTAGTGCTCCACGCTTTTGGCAGTGAGTGAAGAGAGCGAGAAAAATCTTGTCAGTGACCATGTCTAGGAAGAAATAATTAATATGAACATTGAAATAAAATGCTAGAAGGGAAATGGAGGGACATTGGGGAACAAGCTTCTTATGCTACTAAAAAAACAAACTTATGAAACTATCTACGTCCCACAGTTCCAAATCTCTTATATGTCAAGAGACAAAAAGAATTGCGAATTAAAATGTCATCAAGAAATTGAAAACAATCTTAGCAAATAGACTAAAACCAAAATGGTGAATCAACAACTAAAAGATAGAATTGGAACCTCGTTTCTAAACTTGTGATTCGAATATCAACAAGCCAAAAAACTAGAAATGGAAAAGGGCGCTACAATAGGAAAGTTAAAAGCTCTCATTAGTAAAGACTACAATAGAAAAGTTAAAAGCTCTCATCAGATACGAACCTATGGTTTGGGTTCTGCTAATCTCCGAGGCTGAGCTTCAGTTTTAAGCTTGAATTTCGACTATTTCAACGCTTTCCTTTTTTTTTTTTTTTTTTTTTTTTTTTTTTTTTTTTTTTTTTTTTGCATTTGCTTCTAGTTTTTGGACCTATTTCCAGTCCATTTTGGCTAAGTTTTAATTATTCTTGCATAGTAATTTACTAGAACATTAGCCAACTTTTATATTTAGTTTTTTTTTTTTTTTGTAATTATCTATATTTCTCTAATCCCAAAATTGAAAATACAGTCAACGATTAGAGTGATGTATCATAATTTTGATATCAAAGTTCTAATCCAAAGATCTAAATTCCTATAACATAGAGGTCCTACTCCATAGTCAATTTCTAATCTGAGATTAACATCATATTAATACATGCTTAATTCTTGAAATTTTATTTTTTAGTTTAAAACATACGCTATTCGATATGGGATCTAAAAAAAATGCATGGGATTTACACCGTTGACGAAGAAGAAGGTTTGAGAACAAGACTTTACTGCACTGGGGTCCTTTCATGTCGATCTATTCTCCCTTGTGTTGAAATATTGTGGCTCGTGACCCACACATGGCCAGTCAACTATTCTAAATCTTGCGACAAATGATTTTGTGATAAATGGAAATGTAAAATATTTACATAAATATGAGAATCAGTATTTGGTTTACACACCCTTGGAAAGAATGCTTCATTCTCCTCAAACCAATGAGGGATCTCAGTAGATAATATCTACTAGTGTTGGGAGGCTTGGGTTGAAAGTATCATTAGCTTACCCATCAATGATAAGAACTTCGTAGATTTAAACATTTCAAAGTTAAGTCATGGAAGAAAACTACCATTGTGGATATCAATTGAACTCACTAGAGTTTTAGAAGTGTGAAAACATGATTTTTAAAACTTCAAATTTTGAGAATGTATCAAAGTTCCAGTTAGTTCTCTTACACGCCACGTCACAAAACCAAGTTGATTGAAAATTTCTACTAGGGAGAAGAACAAACATCGTTATAAGTTACGCTTCATTCCCATCACTAGAAGAAGGGCTTGACGACCTCCGACCTTGTGGTTAACAGCCACACGCTCTAACCAACTGACCTATTCCAGCCAATCATTTGTTACAATCTAAGTCCACCACTAGTTGATATTGAATGGTTTCGTTCGTTACGTATCGCTGTCAGCCTCACATTTTTAAACCGTATCTAATAAGGAGAGGTTTTTAGACCCTTGTAAGAAATGTTTCTTCACCTCTCCAATCGACGTGTGATCTACTTATCCAACCCTTCTGAGAGCCAAGCGTCCTCACTCGCACATCGCTTAGTGATTAGTTCTGATATCATTTGTAATAGTCCAAGCGCACTGCCCATTAGATATTGGCATCAGCCTCACAGTTTACACACCCATATAAAGAATGTTTCATACCCTCTCAAACCAATGCGGGAGTGGATAATATCTACTATCGTTGTGGGCTTGGGTCAAAAGCATCATTAGTTTATCAAATGATAATAAGATAAGAAATTTGTAGATTTTAACTTTTCAAAGTGATATGGAATCAATCGAAGGGAAAGTATGGAACCTCGTTTCTAAACTCGTGATTCGAATAATAAATGATAATAAGAAATTTGTAGATTTTAACTTTTCGAAGTGATATGGAATCAACAGAAGGGAAAGTATGGAACCTTGTTTCTAAACTCGTGATTCGAATCACTCCACAAGAGTTTTGATCAATACCGCTTGAATAACTCTAGCATGCTCTCATCAAAGCATTCTTTTTTTAATTCCAAAATGTGATGTCTAGAAAAGAAGGCTTACAGAGCCTTTACAAAAAAGAAATTCTATTATTTTTTTAATTAAAAAATGTCTCTAATCAAAGGAAAGATGGCTTATACAGCCTTTACAGTAACGAAGACTTATATAGCCTTTATAGAAAAGAAGTTAACGGTGGGTTACAATCTAACCTTAACTCCTGTATTAAAAATTAGTTTAAATATGACCAACAAATATTTAAATTATAATTAAATGGTGCAAGGAATGAAATGTGCTTATTAGTCACATAAATATTGCTTATTAGTCAAATATTTAAATTATAATTAAATGGTGCACTAAACTAGTTCCTAAATTACTAGTCACATAAATTCCGTGGAGTTCATTAAATGCAACTTAAAATGTATTTAATGCATCTCTTTCTTGACGCTCAACTTTGCACAACATTATAAGAGAGGTCTCCAACGATTTCTAGACTTTTCTTTGATGAGCTCACCATCGCTTGAATATAAGTGAACAAGGTTTGTTGTAGCTTCTTGGCTCTCGTCCTTGTAATTGGACCTTGAGGTATGGAAATTCCTTGGTCGTGGTTCATATCATTCTCCCTCTCTTCAGAAGGATTCGTCCTCGAATCCCAGCTATCACCTACATCAAAAGGACTCAAATCAACAACATTAAAAGTTGCACTAACACCATACATACCTGGTAAATCAATTTTATAAGCATTGTCATTGATACGCTCAAGAACTTGAAAAGGTCCATCTCCTCATGGTAAAAGCTTAGATTTTCTTTGAGTAGAAAATCTTTCTTTTTGGAAATGCACCCAAACCCAATCTCCTAGCTTGAAGATAACAATCTTGCGTCCTTTATTAATTTGGGTGGCAACCTTGGAATTTTGCTTCTCAATTTGTTCTTTTACTTGCTTGTGTAGTTTATAAACAAACTCAACCTTGGCATTTGCATCAAAATTCACAAACTCTTATGACGGCATAGGTAACAAGTCAATGGGGGGTTAAAGGATTAAAGCCATAAACAATTTCAAAAGGTGTGCATTTAGTAGTGGTATGAACAACCCTATTGTATGCAAATTCTATAAATGACAAACAATCCTCTTAAGTCTTAAGATTCTTATCAATAATAGCCCTAAGCTCAGTAGTCATTGTTCGGTTAACAACTTCAGTTTGAGGATGACAAGTAGTTGAATATACTGGCTCACTTCCTAACTTACCCAATAAAACATGCCAAAAATGGCTTCAAAATTTTACATGGCGAATATGCAACTCATCCCCAATATACATGCGAATTTGATGATAACCCAATTTTAAATTAATCTTAGTAAAAAGACGGCATCCATGCAACTCATCAAGCATATCATCTAATCTAGGAATTTGATGCCTATACTTTATAGTTATCTTGTTTATAGCCCTACAATCAACACACATACGCTAAGAACCATCTTTCTTAGGTACAAGAATAACTGGAACAAAACAAGGACTCAAACATTCACGTACATACCCTTTAGCAAGGAGTTCACTTACTTGCCTTTGTATCTCTTCGGCCTCCTTTGGATTAGTCCTGTTGGTTGGTTTGGAACGGGCTCGCTAGGAATGAAGTCAATCTTGTGTTCAATCCCTCTAAGTGGTGGAAAACTACTAGGCATCTCCTCGAAAAAGAAATCTTCAAACTCTTGCAAAAGCACAACAAAATCACTAGGCAAAGAAGGATTCAGTGTGTTAGTAAAGTTACAAGACTCTTTGCACATAAGTACAAGAATAGTCTGGTTAGAGAGCAAAACATTCCTAGCCTCACTTGATCTAACATACAAGCTTATAGATTTGACTTTTCTCTCTTTTTTTTTTTTTTTTTTTTTTTCTCTCTAGGCTGGGTCCTACTCTTGCTTTTCACTTAAGCTCTTTTTTTCACTTGATTCTTTTTCAATCTTTGCTTTTGCATCCGCCTCTTGCATTTTCTTTTCAAGTTTGCAATGATCAATAAGTACATCTTTTGGAGACAATGGAAAAAAAGTAGTTTTTCTACCCTTGTGAGTAAAAGAGTATCGATTTGCATACCCATCATACATTACCCGACGATCAAATTGCCAAGGCCTCCCCAGTAGTAAATCTCCAACATGCATGGATACAACATCACATAAAATATCATCAACATATTTTCCAATATTAAAAGAAACAAGAGCTTGTTAAGTTACCCGGTTGTGAGTTCCATTGTAGGATCTTGGATGTGGTTGTGTCTTTAAATTAAATCTTGTGACTAGAATGGAACTCACAACATTGGTGCAACTACCGCTATCAATGACAACACTACAAGGTACTGATTGAACAAGGCACCGAGTTTGAAATAAGTTCTCTCGTTGGTCTAAGCCGTCCTCCTTAATGTGGGTGTTTAGAGCTCGTCGAGTAACCATAGATATATGTGTAGGGTCCTCTTCACTAAACTCCTCACTCTCATCATTTTCCTCATTTATGTAGTCATGTGCCTCGTCATCTATAACAATTTCTCCCTCCTTAATGGTCATAATTCTTGTATTTGGGCAATCTCTACTCTAGTGTCTACCCCTTGACATCTCCAACACTTTAGATCCCTATTTCGAACATTAGACTTTTCTATTTTTTCTTTCACTGTTCTAGAATTCTCACCTTTCTCAAATTTAGCATGAGGCTCCTCATGAATCTCTTGATTTCTATGCTTATAATCAATGTTCTTACTATCCTTTTTTCATGTAGAAGTAGAATTGGAATATGTTTTTGTAATACCGAAAAAAGATAAATAGAAATAGAAAAAGAAAAAAAAAAGGAAAAGTCAGGGGCAAATAGGTAAATTTGCCCCTCCAACCACCTAAGTGGTCCAAATGAAACCCCATATAGAGTACTGCAAAAGAGAAATAGTGAGAGAAAGGGGTTGAGAGAACCTAGAGAGAGGAGAAAGGATGAACCGCGGGAAGACTCACCAAAAACTACCGTCGCAATCTATTACGGTGAAGATCATGATGCAAGGAGGTGAAGATCATGATGGAGTGAGACTTTCTTGGAATGGAAAAAAGAATGTGGGTGGCCGGAGTCCCATTTTTCATCCAGAAATCGAAAAACCCGCCAGGTAAGGATCTTGAACGTTTTCTTAGATCTACGGTTTTCCTTTGTGAATCAAGATCTGAAATCTTGATATATTCATCTAGGAACAACTCTACGCATGATCTGTGAAGAAGTTTGGCCGAGATCTCAACCTAAAGGCGGAGGTCCGAGAGTCATCTGAGAACGGTGAGTGAAATTCCGACGTTCTGAACTCGTCTAGTAGTCAAGCAAAAAATTACAAAAAAACAAAATACTAGGATGTAGCCCGTAACACGATCTAGAACTTTGCCGAAGGAATCATATCGATCCGATCTACGGATCAAAAGATATGAAAATCGGAAAAGGGGACTGTGTTTCGGTTTTCAGAGGACAGAGAAGAAAGAAGAAGAAAAAAAAGGGGGCGGCCGGCGAGCGACGGAGGGCGGCAACAGGCGCCAGACATGCGTCGACCATCGACTGGAGCAACGCAGCTCCAGCGAGGCATCGACACGTGTCGCCTGCAAGCCGGGCCAAACCACAAACGCGAGCCGAGCTGACCAGAGCGACTGACCCGTGACTACGCGGAAGCGGGCGCGCATGCAGCCTGTGACTAGCGCCTTCCCGCGCGCGTGACCACGCACTCCCAGTGCGCTGCTGGCGCGTGAGCGCGCGTGGAACGGCCAATTTGGCCCGGTTGCTTTCTGTTTGCCTGATTTTTGTCCCCATTCCAGTTCTAATACTTTTTTTTACATGAATAGGGATCTAATTTAAAGAAATCAGTATTTTTGGACACCTCACGGGCAAAGAAACACTAGCAAAAAGGGCACGCGTCAACCAGGTAAGTCACCACCCGGTATTTAGGAAGAAATACTTATAGGATTCGCTTGGATTGCATGCATGCTAATATTTTTACTTCAGATTAGCTCTCCATGTAAATTGTTAGTCAGAGTATTTGATATGATTGTATTGGGTGAATTACATGAGTGTTGTTGTATGCTTCATGCTTCCGCTGTATGTATGCATGCATTTAATTTATGTTGCAATTGTGTATTCCGTGTTCCGGGTGCTTGATGGACGAATTCGCCCCATTGAGCGTGAATTTCGTGCTCTGGGTGCTTGATGAAGGTCATCGCCTCGTTGAGCCGGTATGCCTAGTTTGCATGATTATATAGTATGGTGTTAGAAGACGATTGCATGCACACTATGTTAATTTCTAGGGCCCATTTCTATGATAAACTTAGGGAATTATTGTTAGGAGCGATATGTCGCTCCAGCCAGATTTAATTTTCCCCTAGGAACTTAGCGGTTTACCACGGCAAGAAGGTACCTCGGAGTGTTCATAGATTGCTAGCGTGAGAACGGTATCTATAGCTTCGTGGGAGGACCAAGGGACCCTGACCAGTCCTTATTACTCTTAGCCATTTCGCATGGGAAATGTGTCCCCACATCGTACAACCCATTAGCTGCATGGGAACGGGTTGGGTCGCGCCCCCCATAGGGGGGACTTTATGGGCGTAGGGGTATTCAGCACACCCCTAGGCTAGATACCATGTAGTCCCAGATAGCCATGTAGAAGTAGCACCTCATAGAGAGATACCGACCACATTAGCTTGGCATAAGGAACCTCTAGGCGTTTAATGAAAGGACGATGAGCCGCTGAAACCCAAGAGGCAAGCCCCAAGGGACTAAGATTCGAACCAGATGTCCTAGAACCGAAGTAGGAAACCGTGGGAATTCTGTTAAATTAAGATGCGAATAGAGCCTACAAGTAGGTGACTTACTGAGTATAATTTTTATACTCATTATTTTCTACTTTTTTTTGTCAGGTGTCGGTCGAGGTGGAAGAACGTTCGAGAGCTGTGCGGTCACAGAGGGGGTCGTTCCGGAGCGTCAGTCCCTTTTCGGTCTTTTGGAGTCTTTTGCGAATTCATTTTAATTTTGTATTTGTAATTCCTTTTATATTTGTATTTTAACAAAACTTTTCTAGATTTTGTTTTAATTAAATGGTATTTTTACCTTTCATTTTTTTTTGCGATTTCATCTTTTTAGTCACGATTCGATTTTTCGAAGCCTCGAAAATCGAGTCGTGACAGTTTTAGAAGAATACTGTTGAGACCTTCGTTGGATTTGCCTCTCGATCTTAATTACAATGTGCAACAACTCCTCGATATCAGAATAAGTCTGTAAATCAGTCTTGTCTGCAATCTCTGTGTTTAACCCATTAAGAAATCGCGCCATGAGAGTTTCGATGTCCTCATCGAGATCAAGTCGATCCATCAATGTATCCATCTCCTTGTAATAATCCTCCACAGATTTGCGTCCTTGTTTCAATGCTTGAAGCTTTTGCACCATGTCTCATTAAAAATAATGTGGAACAAAACACTTCCGCATGAACTCTTTGAACTCGTACCATGAATTAATTGGTGCTTCAAGATTTCTTCTCCTACTTGACATCTAACCGTACCTTCTTTTCATCACTACAATTATGACAATTGAACACCGACTCCACCGTTTTCTCCCATTCAAGGTACTCCTCTGGATCGATTTTGCCATAAAACTTGGGAAGTTTTAATTTGATTCTCCCCACGTTACGATCAATTCTATTGTCATAAAGAACTCATTGTGGTAAATTATGATACCTTCTTCCACGGACTCTCCCTTGCATCAAGCCACGACCAACCGCATGTGGATTATGCTCGTGTTGTTCAGAATTATCTTCCTCATATTGATCAGTAGATTGGGCAGGTAGTGGAATCCTCTCTTGAGCTTGATTTTGAATTTAAAATCTACCTATTTGATTGGTCAACTCTTCTATTCCTCAAATTAGTCTTTCCATGGTTCGTTGTTGTGCTTCTCTCAATCGTGCATCAATAATGTTAGGATTGTCGTCTGGATTTACCATGCTACAAAAGAAAGTTAAAAGAAAAAAAAAAAAAGGACCTCACAAGTGCTCCCTCACGTGTGTTCACACGTAAATGTAGTTCACTCGTGCTTAGCACTCAACACTCGAATCAATGTATTATTCCCTTACAATCTCACCCTCACAATTGAGCACAAACAAATCACACTCCAAAAAAAATTGGGATGTGAGACAAGTTATGTTATAGAGGTGAGTGCAATTCAAAGTGAATACACACCACACTCAACACATAAACAAGGGTATTAGAGGAGCAATCCAATAACATATTAGAGTTACATATACTAATAAAGAGGAAAAAAAAAACATTTAACATCAATAAGCTTTCTTTTTTTTTTTTTTTTTTTTTTTTTTATTCCGTAATATTGGCAAAAATGTAATAAATTTACCGAAAATTGATTTAGAAGATCTTAAAGAAGAACAAAGTGTTGATAAGATCCAGATATAACGCTTTATAAAATATGTCAACATGAATTAAAGCACAAAAATAATATTTTTATTTTGTTATTTTTTGTGCTTTATATTTTTTTTAGACAGAATGTGAACATACTATACAAATTGAATATATATATATGGAATCAACCTAAGGGAAAGTATGGAACGGATTACCTTGATGATCAAGATCAAGAGTAAAAAAAACTTGTTTCTCAACTCATGATTCGAATCACCTCATAAGAGGTTTGATCAATACCACTTGATTGACACTAGCATAGCATGCAAATTCTAACCACTTGAATTTGCAAAGAAAATCTTAGTTCTCACCAATGCTAAAAAAAAAAAGAAATTCTATTCTTTTTTTATTCCAAAAATGTGATGTCTCTAATCAAACGAAAGAAGGCTTTATATAAGCCTTACAACGTTAATGTATGTGACACATAACTCCCAAATTAAATTGGCTAGTAAATGAGAAATACCATGACCTCTATATTAAAATGACTAATTAATGGTGGAAGATTGTAACCTATGTGGGTTACCATGTAACTTAATTCCTATATTAAAAACTAGCTTAAATATAACAAATAATCCAAGCCCACCACTAGTTTATTTTGTCTGCTTTCGTTCATTAAGTATTGCTATCAGTCTCACGATTTTAAACTGCATCTGATAGGAAGAGGTTTTCAGACCCTTGTAAGAAATGTTTCTTCACCTCTCCAATCAATGTGGGATCTCACTATCCACACATTCTGAGTGCCAAGCATACTCACGGGTACATCGCCTAGTGACTAGCTCTAATATCATTGGTAAAAGTCCAAGTGCACTGCTAGCAGACATTGTCCATTTTGGCCCATTATGTATTGTCGTCAGCCTCAAAGTTTTAAAATGCGACTATTAGGGAGAGGCTTCAGTACCTTTATTAGGATTGTTTCGTTCCTCTCTCCAATCGCTAGTATATATTATCTATTTTAATCTATTACGTATCGTCGTCAGCCTCACAATTTTAAAATGCGTCTACTAGGGAGACGTTTACACACCCTCTTTCTACTATCGTTCAGGGCTTGGGTTGAAAGCATAATTAATTATCCAAAAATGATAAGAACTTCCTAGAATTTAACTTTTCAAAGTTAAGAAATAGAACTTGATGGATATCAATTGATCTCACTAGAGTTTTAGAAGTGTCAAAATATGATTTTTAAAACATCAAATTTTGAAAATATCTAGAAGTTCTATTACACGCCATGTCACGAGCCCAACTTCATTAAAAAAAATTTGTATGCTTCATTCCCATCGCTAGAAGGAGGGCTTGAACCTTGTCACACGCTCTAACCAACTGAGCTATTCCAGCCAATCATTTGTTACAATCCAAGACCACCATTAGTTGATATTGTCTGCTTTCGTTCGTTACGTATCGCTGTCACCCTCATGGTTTTAAACCGCATCTACTAAGGAGAGGTTTTCAAACCCTTGTAAGAAATGTTTCTTCACCTCTCCAATCGATGTGGGATCTCACAATCCACTCTTCTGAGGGCCAAGCGTCCTCACTGGCGCATCGCCTGGTGACTAGCTCTGATATCATTCGTAAAAGTCCAAGCGCACTACTAGCAAACATTGTTCATTTTTTCAAAATAGGTATTGCCATCAGCCTCACAGTTTTACAAGTATATTAGGGAGAGGTTTTCGCACCCTTATTAGGATTGTTTCATTCCTCTCTCCAACAGTTAGTACATATTATCTATTTTAATCCATTACGTATGGTTGTCGGCCTCACAGTTTTAAAACGTGTCTATTATGGAGATATTTACACACCCATATACGGAATGCTAAACTCCCCAATCAAACCAATTCGGGAACACACCAATAGCAGTCAGGATGGCCGAGTGGTCTAAGGGGCCAGACTCAAGTTTTGGTCCTCGTAAGAGGGCGTGGTTTCTCAAATCCCACTTCTGACATTTCATATTATTGTGAGGCAAAATACGAGCCGAAGTAGATAAAATCTACTACTATTGTGGGCTTTAGGTCGAAAGCATCATTGTTTATCAATGATAAGAACTTCCTACCATGGTGGATATCAAATGACAAGCCAGTGTTTTCTGAAAGTGAAAAAATGATTTTTTGAGAATATCTGTAAGTTCAAGTTAGTTCGTCACAAACCGAAGTTGATTGAAAATTTATACCAGAGAGAAGCACCAACACCCATTATGATAAGGTATGCTTCCTTTGCATCGCTAGAAGGAGGGCTTGAACCTCCAACCTTGTGGTTAACCACATGCCCTAACCAACTAAACTATTCCAGCCAATCATTTGTTACAATCCAAGACCACCATTAGTTGATATTGTCTGCTTTCGTTCGTTACGTATCGCTGTCACCCTCATGGTTTTAAACTGCATCTACTAAGGAGCGGTTTTCAGACCCTTGTAAGAAATGTTTCTTCACCTCTCCAATCGATGTGGGATCTCAAAATCCACCCCTTCTGAGGGCCAAGCGTCCTCACTAGCGCATCGCCTGATGACTATCTCTGATATCATTCGTAAAAGTCCAAGCGCACTGCTAGCATACATTCTCCATTTTTTCCCATTAGGTATTGTCGTCAGCCTCACAGTTTTAAAACGCGCCTATTAGAAGGTAGTTTTCGCCGCTTGTTAGGATTGTTTCGTTCCTCTCTCCAACAATTAGTAGATATTATCTATTTTAATTTGTGACGTATCGTCGTCAGCCTCATAGTTTTAAAACGCGTCTACTATGGAGATATTTACACAATCATATACGGAATGCTAAACTCCCCTCTCAAACCAATCCAAGAACACATCATTAGCAGTCAAGATGGTTGAGTGGTGTAAGGCACCAGACTCAAGTTTTGGTTCTCGTAAGAGGGCGTGGGTTTAAATCCTGTGGGTTTAAATCCCACTTCTGGCATCTCATATTATTGTGAGGCAAAATTGTCCATTTTTTCCCATTAGGTATTGCCGTCAGCCTCACAGTTTTAAACTATTAGAGAGAGGTTTTCGCGGCTTGTGTTACGATTGTTTCGTTCCTCTCTCCAACAATTAGTAGACATTAGAGAGAGGTTTTCGCGGGTTGTGATAGGATTGTTTCCTTCCTCCCTCCAACAAACAATTAGTAGATATTAGAGAGAGGTTTTAGCCGCTTGTGATAGTATTGTTTCGTTCCTCTCTCCAACAAACAATGAGTAGATATTAGAGAGAGGAGACAATTAGTAGATATTAGAGAGAGGTGTTCGCCCCCTTGTGTTTCCTCTCTCCAACAATTAGTAGATATTGAGGCGACAATTAGTAGATATTAGAGAGAGATTTTAGCAGCTTGTGTAAGGATTGTTTTGGTTCCTCTCTCCAACAATTAGTAATATTAGAGAGAGGTTTCAGCGGCTTGTGTTAGGATTGTTTCCTTCCTCTCTCCAACAATTAGTAGATATTAGAGAGAGGTTTTAGCCGCTTGTGTTAGGATTGTTTCGTTCCTCTCTCCAACAATTTAGTAGATATTAGAGAGAGGTTTTAGCTTCTTGTGTTAGGATTGTTTCGTTCCTCTCTCCAACAATTTGTATATATTATCTATTTTAATCTGTAACATATCTTCGTCAGCCTCACAATTTTAAAACATGTCTACAATGGAGACATTTACACACTCATATACAGAATGCTAAACTCCCCTCTCAAACCAATCCAGGAACACATCATTAGTAGTCAGGATGGCCGAGTGGTCTAAGGTGCCAGACTCAAAAGGAAAGAATGTGAGTTGTTTGAAAGAAAAACAAGAGTCCCGAAAAAAATAGAGAAAAGATAATGAAATTGAAAAAAAAAAAAAGGAAAGAATGTGAGTTGTTTGGCTAGAGTTGGAGAGGTTAGAAGGGCAATGTTCTCACAAAAAAATCATCATTGTACTTGTGTACAAGGAAGGATGTTTAGTCTCTAACGATAACAATTTGTCTTTTCCTAGTATGTTTCAATCTCTTTTACAGGAATTTGATGACGTATTCCAAGATGAAGTTCCTAAAGGACTACCTCCCATTAGAGGTATTGAACATAAAATAGAGTTCATTCGAGGGGCAGTCATTCCTAATAGGCCAGCTTATAGAGCCAACCCAACTGAGACTAAAGAAATTCATAGGTCAGTAGAGGAGCTCATGGAGAAGGGCTATATACGAGAGAGTTTGAGCCCATGTTCTGTACCAGTCTTATTGGTCCCAAAGAAAGATGGAACGTGGCGCATGTGCGTGGATTGTAGAGCCATCAACAAAATCACAGTGTGGCAACACTACTTATGGCCTAGAGAATTTGTGATCTACTCTGATCATGAAAGCTTGAAGTATATTAAGGGTCAAAGCAAACTGAACCGTAGGCATGCAAAGTGGATGAAGTTTATTGAAACATTTTCGTATGTCATCAAATATAAGCAAGGTAAGGATAATGTGGTAGCTGATGCATTATCTAGAAGGTACAATCTTTTTACTTCTGTTAGTGCAAAAATTCTTGGATTTGAGCATATTAAAGAATTATATCGAGATGACCAAGACTTTGGAATTATTTATGCATCGTGTCTTACAAAAACAGCTGTGGATGATTATTATGTATTTCATGAATTCTTATTTAAGAAAAGTAAGCTTTGTATTCCTAAATGCTGTATCAGAGATTTGCTCGTAAAAGAAGCACATGGTGGTGGCTTAATGGGACATTTTGGGATTAATAAAACTTATAATATGTTGCATGAACACTTCTTTTGGCCGAAAATGAAGCATGATGTTCATAAATTTTGTAGTCAATGTTTTAAATGCAAAGAAGCTAAGTCTAGATCACGACCAAATGGATTGTACACTCCTTTGAATGTACCTAACGAACCTTGGACTAATATACCTATGGATTTTGTTCTTGGTTTACTGCACACTAAACAGGGTAAAGATAGTATTTTTGTTGTGGTAGGCAGATTTAGTAAAATGGCTCGTTTTATTGCATGCAACAAGATGGATGATGCAAAACATGTTGTTGACTTATTCTTTATGAAGGAGTAAGATTACATGGAAGCCCTAGAATAATTGTCAATGATAGGGATGTTAAATTTTTAAGTCATTTTTGGAAAATATTGTCGGGTAAAATGTGTACCAAGTTGTTGTCTTGAACTACATGTCATACTCATATTGGTGGGTAAACTAAGGTGGTTAATAGAATTTTAGGGGCATTGCTTAGGGCTATTATTTCTAAGAATGTTAAGTCTTGGGACGAATGTTTGCGAATTGTAGAGTTTGCATATAATAGAACAATTCATACTACCACTCATTGTTCTTCTTTTGAATTTGTTTATGGATTTAATCCACTTATGCTTCTTAATTTGCTCCATATTTCTTCTAATATTTTTGTGAGTGAAGCAGCCACAAGTCAGACAGATTTGATAAAAACATTGCACAAAAAGGTGAAAGAGCAAAATTTGAAATAAAATTTCAAAGTTGTTTCAAGAATTAACAAAGGACGGAAGGAAATCATTTTTCAATCTAATGACTTGGTTTGGGTACATTTTTGCAAGGAATGATTCCTATCTCAAATGAAAATAAAGTTACATCCAAGAGGGGATGACCCTTATCAAGTCCTTGGAAGAATTAATAACAATGCATATAAAATTGATCTTTCCATAGAATTACCAGTATATTCTACTTTCAATGTCACTGACTTGAGTCTTTTTGTTGTAGGGGATGATTTTTCTGATTTGAGGATGAATACTTATGAAGAGGGGGAAGATAATAAGGATCATAGTGTTCCAAATGTTCAAATTGAACCTATTACACGATCCAAGGCTAAAAAGATTCAACAAACATTCATTCTCATCTACAAAATTGGATAGGCTTGGTTCAACCATCATTTCATGTTTTACAAGATTTGATTGAGGAATGACAATTTGGAACTTCATGAGTGATTATTGTTGGGTTTTATGTCCTAAAACTCATAGTTTGTAAACAAAAACATATTCTATTTTCAATAAAGTTATTATTGTTGTTTATTCAGTAAAGATTGTTATTGAATAAAGTGACCTTTACGATCATTAATCTAAATCCAATAAACTAAGAACACTCTGGCTATAGTATGATTACTTGAACTATATGTAGAGACATAAGAGTGGATCAAGTTCAAGTATATAGTCAAAATGATCTATAGTATAAGGATAAGGCTGAGTACTTTATTCTGGGGACACTATGGATGCGGCCCACTTTTGTATATGATATAAACAATGTGATCACTAAATTGTACATGTGGAGACATGTGAGTGGGGGCGTCCTATGCAATGAGTATTGCATAAGATCGGACCATGAAGAAAACCACTATCACTTTATAATATCGTTTACTATTGAGACTGATTTTCTTTTCATTCGATAACCTAGGTAACTCGGTTTTAATCCTGAGCTAACCATGAACTCCTGTTTATTCGGAATTATCCTTAGATTGACATGGGTGAGAGTGACTCTAGTTCGCCGACTCAATAGGCCTCCCATTTCAGGGGTAAGACTGGGTGAATGGCTGGGGACGTCGGGTGCAAGATGGAATTCACTCCTACCCACTCTTAAGGATAGAAGAGAGGTAGTTCCCTTAAGCACTGACTCTAGGTCTTGAACAAGGGGCCCCACCCTTTCATTGGCCTAAGAGGGATTCAGTTTACTGGTTGGACTACAAACCAATTGTTCATTAGAGGATCAGTGAGACATAAGGAACAAAAAGTAACTTTAGGGGTAAAACTCAACATCTTGACCCATGTTTATTATGTTGATCAATGAATCTTGACCCAATTCAATTTAGTGGGATCTTTCATTCACTTTTTTTTTTCCATTAAGAACGTTTTATAAACCTCTTAGACTTCCGAATTTGGAGTATCCTACTTTCACGCAATTTACACAACAAGCAATCGATATTTGTAGTGTAGTTCTATTTGTAGTAGCGGTCCTTGTATATCGTATTAACAATCGAAAGATGATCAAAAGAAAAATCTCTATTTGACCAGGTTTCTTCCTTTACCTATGAATTTCATTGGATATTTAATTGAACCATTGGGGTATGGGAGAAGAAGAAAGGGAAGAAGAAGAGAGAGGCCAATGAGGGAAGGAATGAACTATTATAACCTTTGAACGGAGTAAATATTTACAAGCCTAAAACAATAGGGAAAGTTGTGTCAAATCTCAAGAACACAAAAGGGAAAATGATATCAAATCTAAAAACCTAAAAACCTAAAAAGCAAGATGTTCTAACAAGTAACTTGAACAGCGAGCCGATTACGTTTCTTGCAACCAGTTGTCCCAAGATTCTTTTCTGAAACATTAATGGAGCATTTCCCTTTGTCCAAGACATGCGTGTAATTTCAATCAAAATTCTAACAAACTCATCAGAAAAACCCAAAACCCAAAACCCACAGTGTCATCCATTAGAAAAAAATCCAAATCTATTTAACAAAAACAGAGTTATACCTTCTTGATGACTAATAAGACAGTGGAGGACTAGCAGGAACCCTTCTAGAAATTATCACAAGTGCCATGGGGTTCCAAAAGCTCACAAATTTGATACCAGAGATGGTTCGATCATGGCATGATAGCTCCAACGTGCTTCCAGCATAAGGCATTGCACATACCTTTTTCACCCTCGTTGTTTAGATATCTATATCCAATGGCGTCCCACCAAACTTTTCGAATAAAATCAGTGTGTTCTCTTCCCCATAATTCAGGTAAGATCTTGGGATATGGTACCTGAAAGTTTAAAAAAAACAAGATATTCACTTAAGCTAAAAGTTGTAGGATGTTGAATAGATAGTTCAAAATCTAAGAACTCCTCAAGAACATACCATCTTTGAATAGGTTTTCCACCGTTAGTGGCACACTTGCCATCAGGGTAAGCCCCACGGAAGTCACAATTTGAAGAGCAGCCATTCTCATTTGAAAGATAACTTGGCCAATACCTTCCAATGCTTAGTCCATTAACCCAAGCATGGCCCTTCCCCATGCCCATCAAATCCATTATCATTGCTTCACTTCCGCTTGGAGTTTGGAAAGTAAACATACAAAAAAAAAAAAAAAAAAAACCAATCATAAATTTACGAACATTTCAAATTATTATACTAACAAGAACACTTCAAAACTGAAGCGATTCAGTACCTTATACCAAATGAAAATTTTAATCAATGGGAGATTGCCACAATCCCAGGGCTCCCTTTATTGACAATTGGGATTGAAAAATTCGAACTTTTCACCATCCAAACCAACCTTGTAATACCAATCATCGCTTGAAAAATTCATTATTGTTTCTCCATCAATTCAACTGGTCCATGAACTCCTACATCAGAATTCTCAAAGTGTGCTCCATAATTTTGTTCATCAATTCAAAATCTCAAGTTGGTATGGAAGAGTTTGAGAAGGGCTGTTTTCAAATTTCATTCAACTTTTCATGTACTTGCAATCAAACTATGGCACTTAGTAGAGAAATTTGGTTGTATCCATACAATAGATCGTTGATTTTCTTCTCAAATAAGAAACTATATTTGTCCTTTTGAGCATGTTGTGATCTTGGAATTGAATTATGAAGCAAGTTATCATGTCATTTGATGAACATAAATGATCTAAGAGTAGTGAGTTTATAAATATGCCTCCTGTTCAAAAATACATGGAAGTATGTAGCCACTGGTCTTAACACAATGGAAGCTGAAGGTAGGATTATTCTAATGAGTATGATTAAGATTAATTAAGTGAGATTTGAGAAATGATAAAACCAAAAAAAAGTTTACCGGGTGATGTACCAGGTTTCTCCCTTATTGTTGTTTGAGTACGCCTCCTCCCTTATTGTTGTTTGAGTGTTTAAGGCACCCGTCTCAAATTTGGGGTCTAAGGACCAAAAAAAAAGTTTACCTAGTGATGTACCAGGTTTCTCCCTTATTGTTGTTTGAGTACGCCTCCTCCCTTATTGTTGTTTGAGTGTTTAAGGCACCAGTCTCGGTTTCTCCCTTATTGTTGTTTGAGTACGCCTCCTCCCTTATTGTTGTTTGAGTGTTTAAGGCACCAGTCTCAAATTTGGGGTCTAAGGCACTCGTCTCAAATTCTGGTTAAGAGGGCGTGAGTTTATATCCCATTTTTTACAACTTTATATAGTTGTGAGGCTGATGCTGAGCCAAAGTTTCACGTTAGACGCCTTCTCTCTTATTGTTGTTTGAGTGTTTAAGGCACCCGTCTCAAATTCTGGTTTAGAGGGCGTGAGTTTATATCCCATTTTTGACAATTTTATATAATTGTGAGGTTGATGCTGAGCTAAAGTGGATAATATCTACTTGCGTTAGGTGATTGGGTTGAAAGAATCATTATCTCGAAGTTCCAGTTAGTTCTCTTACACACGTCACAAACCCAAGTTGATTCAAAATTTCTACTAGGAAGAAGCAAAGGAGGGCTTAAACCTCTAACCTTGTGGTTAACAACCACACGCTCTAACCAACTGAGTTATTCCAAGCAATCATTTGTTATAGTCCAAGCCTACCACTAGTTGATATTGTCCGCTTTCGTTTGTTACGTATTGCTCAGCCTCATGGTTTTAAACCGCATGTACTAGGGAGAGGTGTTCAAACCCTTGTAAGAAATGTTTCTTCCCCTCACCGGTAGATGTGGGATCTCACAATCCACCCCTTCTGAGGGCCTCCAGTAGATGTGGGATCTCATAATCCACCCCTTCTGAGGGCCTAGCGTCCTCACTCGCACATCGTCTGGTGACTAGCTCTAATATCATTTGTAAAAGTCCAAGCTCACTACTAATAAACATTGTTCAGTTTGGCCCATTAGGTATTTCCATCGGCCTCACAGTTTTAAAACCTGTCTATTAGGAAAAGGTTTCCGCATCCTTACAAGGATTCTCCGTTCCTCTCTCCAACAACTAGTGGATATTGTCTATTTTAATCCGTTACGTATCTTCATCAGCCTCAAAGTTTTAAAATGCGTCTATTAGAGAGACGTTTACACACCCTTATAAGGAATGCTTCATTCCCCTCTCAAACCAATGTGAAATCTCACAATAAGCAGTCAAGATGGCTGAGTGGTCTAAGATGCTAGACTTAAGTTTGGTCCTTGTAATAAGAGGGTGTGGTTTCATATCCCACTTTTGACAATGCATATTATTGTGAACTAATTTTTCGCAGATGGCTAAGTGGTCTAAGGCGATTGGTCCTCGAGGGTGTGGTTTCATATCCCACTTTTGACGACTCATATTATTGTGAACTAATTTTTGCAATGCGAATCTATGGACGGTGTATCTCATCTCTTGGGTGAACTAATTTTTAATTCCTCAGAATTAGTCAGTTTGCGTTGTCACAATAGTGAATAGGTTTGCGCAGTAGTAGGTTCGATCTAAGTTGTTGAATAGTGCTACTGAGGTGTAGAGGAAATACGAGGTGGTCGGGCTTTAGTGACATTGTTCACCCTGTTAATGGACTTGTAAGCTGTCTTAAATTTTCTTAGGCATAGTGGAGATTTACATAGTTTTTAGGGTATCTAAGTAGTTTAAATCACATCTCAATTTCTACGTCGCTCGGGACTAGCTTTTTAAGGCCAATCCAATTTCTACGTCGCTCTTTCCTATTTTTCAATGAAATTTGGTGACAAAATTTGTTGTTGAAGGGAGATTTGCTGCTGAAAAAAAATTAGAAAAATTAATTCTAGTGGAGGTCCTATAAAAATGATTTAAGGTTATTTTTATCTTAAAAAAATGTACTCCATAAAATTCTACCGATAGAATCAATGATTTTTCTTGATTATTATCTCATTAAATTCATCTAGATGTGCACTATACTTTGGGTGAAGGCATCAACTAAGGTTAGAATCGAGCTTGATGATATGAAAATTGGAAATTGAAGGAAAATGACACCTCCGACCTCCATTTGTGAAAATGAAGGTTGAATAACCAGTGTTGGTTGAATTGAATCGGATCAGTTGGACTATTTTTATCTATTTTGATTCACTTTGACATCTTTGTTTTACCATTTTTTTGAGTTAAATGCAACTATTATACTTTTTATTTTAAAAACTAATCAGAAGATTTTGAAAAATTTATAAGAGGAAAATATTTTGAATCAAACTTAGATTGCGGTAACTATTTGGATTTCTCCATTTCAATATTGCTTATAGATTAAACACGTTTATGAATTGATATTTAATTTAATATCTGTTATATGGTTGAATGGATGAATTTAATGTGTTAAAGCATGTTAAACGGCAAAGGGTTTATATAAAGTTAATTGAAGTTTTATACTTGAGTTATATTTATAAATTAGACTTGAAAATTCATTTATTTAAGCATGTTTGTAACTATTAACATATATAGTTGAACTAATATAGTTGAACTAATTAGAATTGTAAGCATGTTATTTAAGCATGTTAGTGATTGAATGATACTTGATATATAGTTGAACTAATTGATATTGATTTGATAAAGTACATCAGTGCTTATAAGTAAGTGAAATATCAATGTTCGATTGAATGATAGCATGAGATCCCACATCATTAGAGAGGGGAACAAAGCTGTAAGGATCGGGCTGACTCGATGACTCTAAAAGATGGGTAAATTTTTCGTGAAATAAAACAAAAGAAGTTAAAACATTATATATACATTATATCAAAATAAAGTTTGTACATAAGTATTTAAAACACAACATACTAGTTAAAACACAAAATAACTAACAAACACAAAACATTTTAAGACAAAAGGGTTGAGGACGACGGGTGAGATTAGTATATGGCACCTGCTCCCGACCTCAACTAGCTCCTTATTACCTGAAAAAAAAAAAAAAAAAAAAAGGAGAATAAGGAATGAGTACAAAGACTTAATAAGTAGCCTACTTGTAGGCTCTTAATCGTGTACTTGATAGGTTAGGGTACCACATTATTTGTTCTTGTCTTGTTCTTGTTTTTGTTTTTGTTCTTGTTCTTGTTGTAAGTACTTATGCCATCTACTTCTTGTTCTTTACTTCTTGATTATCCTTTAAGGGCCTTAGTACCATGGTTCTTGGTTTTTGTCCTCAGAACTAGGATATCGATCCATGTTCTAGTCCTTGATCTTTCTCTTATTCTTGGTACTTTCTTGGTTCTTGATTCGTTCTCCAAGACACTCCCCCTAGGATTTACGGCACTAGCCATGCACTTGACAATCCTATGTCCAAGGCTTCATGTGTTCTAAGTGACATAGCCTTAACCTACGTCCAAGGCTTCATGTGCTCCAAGCGACGTAGTCTTACCCACATCATAGGGCTTGCCCTTTGATACGGTCTTCTAACCTATGCCCAAGGCTTCATGCGTTCCAAGCGGCATAGTAAAAAAATCTACATCCAAGGCATCTTGCGTTCCAAGCGATGCAGTCTAATCCACAATTAAGGGCTTGCCCTATAATACAGTCTAAATACCTATGCTCAAGGCTTCATGCGTTCCAAGCAGCGTAGTCTAAGTCATGAGCATGCTGTACCGTGGGAGATCTTAGGAGGTTCTTGATTCTTGGTTAAGGTAACTTACTCTCTTCTTGTTCCCCCGTGGCCTTAGACTACTCCCCATGATGGACCATAAAGGTCACATGGTCGGTGCATACATGAACATTGCATCCTGCAAATCTTTTGGGTACCCATAACATGGTGCAGGACATCTCATCTAGGTAAAGGAAACTTTAGGCCAAACATGACATCCTACAAAGGAAACATGGTGCAAGGCATCCCACCTAGAAGAGGAATTCTTAGGCCTCTAAAAGTACCGCTTGGTGGGAGGTCACAGGTCACTATGTATATGATTAGAGTATTACGTAGAGTTTCTGAGTTTGGGGACCTTGGTCCCTCGTCCTTGAGTCAACCTAGTAAAGCTTGTGTGATGTTGTTCTTGGTTCTCAATCTTGTAAGTTTTTAAGGTCCATAATTTCTTGAGGTGTAAGTTGCAACTTTCATTTGTAACCATATGAACCCATCTTAGCGTGAGTCGTTCTAGAAGGTCATAGAGTCCTAGAAGTTTTTTGGAGGGTTCTAGAAGAGTCTTGATTCTTGTAGTGCTTCTTGGGTCCTGACTTGGTTTAGGTTCCAAACTTGCTCCAATCAACTTGAAATCTCAAACATATCTTCATGTCCTTGAGAATAAATCTTATAAGAATTATCAAATCATTTGAAGCACGTATAGACCTTGAATTATCATAAGTAGTCCTAGGGGCATTTTAGTCATTTACCCCTAATTCTTGGTTTTGCTACTGAACAAGCTCCAATAGTTTTCAAACTTGACCACATCATCAAGCATCATAAAATAAGATCTACTTCAGTGTTTCATAATATTTGGAGGTCATCTAGGTCATGAACTCTAGGTAGATATCCTTAGGGGCATTATGGTCATTTCGTACCGTTTCTTGGTTTACCTACTTATCCTTATCCAATGACTACCAAATTTCATATATAACCTCGACATGCTATAATATGCTAAGCATTAAAGTTTCATAGGTAGCAGAGTTCATTTAGTCAGTTATTTTAGTGTTACCTAATTTTCGAGCAATTGATTGGTTTAAGGCCTTAACTCATGCTCCTTTGAGTTTTTCTTTCATATATCCTTAATTCATACTTTGTTTAAGGTTCATATGGAAATCCAAGTAATTCCTACAAGTATTTCTTAACAAAAAGTCCAAGGTGGCTACTTACCTCATCGTTGACGTTCAGGACCTTCGTTCTTGAGCTTCCGATATCCGAATTACCTCAAATTTCCTTACACAAACTTCTTATTGTGTCTAGTTTCTGGAACCATAAAGATTTTTATGAGAGCCAGCCTGGAAGGGAGTTCAAATTGAGAAAGACAAAGGGAATATCGAGTTTTAGGTCGACATGGCCGGTTCAACTGAACCGGCCATGTCATCGTCTTCTTCCTCTAGACGAGAAGAAGACGCGCATGACATATAGCACCCCCGTCTGAAACTGAACCTTCGTAGCTCCAATCACGTAATTTTTCTCCTCTATTTCTTCACGAAACTTAAAGATGGTGTTACAAGGAAGAGCTAGGAATTGATTTCATACATTCTCGTGGATTGTAGCCTAAGATATTTGCTTCCAAAGTTCGTCTAAAATATGATTTGTCGCCGAAGCAAAAACAGAGGATTTGTTATTGGGTATCCGATTCTAGGGGTTTCAAGACTCGATTTGTTCACGAAACCTCTTCCTTATTCTTTCCTCAAGCAACATGAATTGGTTTGGAGGAATGAAGTTGAGTGTGTGTTCGCAATTTTGGAGAATCGTCCTCGGTCTACAAATTAGCCAAAACGCCAGAAAATCGATCTCTTGGGTAGCTTGTTTTACGATGTTTCAGCTCTCGATTCCTTCATTAAAGTTACTCAACTTCTTCCTCTGAAACTAAAAGAATCCTTAATTTTAAGGAAAATGACCATAGATAGGAATTCGAAACTTACCACCGATTTGAGCCCAAAATGGATTTTCTTCAATTGGGCACGTTCCTGAGGTTATTTCTCTTTGTGGTCTTCTATGGAAACATTCCTTGAAGGTGTAGAAACTTATTGGGATCGTCCTAGCTCGATGGATTCTTGTGTATCCTCGGATTGGAATTTTGAGTTTTCCTTGAAGCTCTTTAGTGGCGGATTGGATTGGGGGACGGGTTTCTAGTCACTTTCAGCACTCAATTCCTTCATAGAACTTGTGGTTAATCTTGTTTAGAAACTATAGGAACAGGTTCGAAAGGAAATGGTGGGGAATTGCTCCAAAATTTGGAAGAAATCCAAGAGTAGGAGACCTAAAATCTAAACGCTTATTGATTACGATTGGGAGCTCGACCTTGCTCGATTCTTGTTTCAAACTATTCCTCAACTTCAAACTTTATAGGGGAAGCTTAAATCGAGATTGAGAGCTCCCAAAGCGTTGTTAATTAGAGGTTGGATTTTCTGGAAAACCAATCGGAAATATCATCTCCGATCAGCGAGCTACCGACCTTGGTTTTGAATCCTAGTCGTTGGATGTGATGATCTATGAGTGTTCTAGAATTATCCAATTTTGGAGGAGATCCAACGGCTAAGAGTCGATATTCGATGGATTTTGTGCAGGTGGTCATTGTTGATAATCTGATTCTTGCCCGAATGACAGTTTCGTAATTATCCATATCTTGAAGGGTAAATTAAAGTATCCTAGCTATGATTCATGGTTATAGGCTTCGTAACCAAGTTATAATGTAGGTTCTTTTAAGGGTTAGTTAAATAATCTTTAATATGAATTTGTCTTGAAGGGAAAGAGATGACATAGTATCGTGTAGCTGATAAAGGCACTAAATCACTTCCCATATAATTATATTGATAGGTTAAATACATGTTATTCGTAAAGGGTAATAGTTAAACTTTAATAGTAAACATTGTTAATGTATAGTATACATATTTGTATCAAAAGAGCTTGTTGAGCTAGGGGCGTGCCCGAGGTGCATGTAATATCCAGTGCTATCAAGTTGTTATACAAAAACACCTCATTTTTAGGGCCTTCAAGACTTACATTTCTATATGATTTCGGTTGTCCCTTCCTTCTAATGGGTTTTGAATATAAAAAATAGTTTGTTAGTCTAACCTAAATAAATATTATGAACTGAATACAACAAATAAGAGTATCGTTCTTGTCTCAATTGTTTTCATGTTATTCGATTAAAAATTGAATGTGTATCAATATGTTAATATTTGGTATATAGAGTCGCTATTTGACATACAATCTATCTTCTATTTTTTTATAGATAGAAAACATCTCATTTTATAGAGATATAATTTATTACCTCCAAGAAGTTCCTTATCTTATCGATCGATCTCCGTAGTCAAGAAGTTCCTTCGAGCTATTCTCCTAAGATTCATGCAAATTGTTACCTCCATCGAGCAGTCCGGCGACCTTATGAACGTGCTAGTTGAGAAGGTTTTTGGTCGTTTTAAGGTCCATGAGGAGACAATTTTTGTTATGAAGACAAAAAGGAGGAGAAACACCTCTTACTCACATATGTGGAGTGGCTCACACAGACGAAAAGGAATGATGTGGTTGACTCTTTTTTTTCAAGTACGAGGGGATGTGGTAGCCATAACGAGAAAAAAAAAAGGTCTTGGGTCTGGTCGTAGACATGGATGTGGACGTGGTGGCAGAGGAGGCTGTGACAATAGCTCACAAACCCACGATAATTCCAACCCTGAGAAGGACAATAGTATGATCAAGTGTTACTCTCGTGGAAAATATGGGAACTATGCAGTAGAGTGCCGCAAGAAGAAGCGCGATGTGGAGGGAAATCTCACACTCACCAGGATCAAAAGCTTGCACTGATGTTAGTTGAGAAGATGCCTAACCTGTTGATGCTCAACGAAGAGAAGGTTATTGTAAACCTTCTCAAAAAAGGAGAAGACCAAGTGAAGACCAACATGTGATACCTTGACAATGGAGTAAACAACCACTTGACCGGAGATCAAACAAAGTTCAAGGAGCTTGATGAGAAGTCATTGGAAATGTGAAGTTTGGCGATGGATCAATTGTACTGATATAAGGCAAATGATCCATCTTGTTGCAGTGCAAGAATGGTGACCAATGTTTACTGACCATGGTATATACTATATCCCAAACTTGAAGAGTAACATTATTAGTCTTAGTTAGAGGACGAAAGGAGGAAGCAGAGGGGAGCTAGTTAGCTTGTCCCTTAAGATGTTCGACAGAAATGCTACTGATGGTGTTAATATAACACATGCAGAAGCAATTTGGATCTTTGGCACTTTAAGTACATCAATTATAATAAATTGGCTAGCATGTTGAAAAGCATTAAAACTCAATGAGTTTGAATACTAACATGTTGTAGTTTAAATCCTTTTTCCTCACGAACCAGTTTCGAACCACCACTAGTTTCTTCCCTACTATTCTCCGGCCTTAGAACGAGATTGTGGAATCCAGTGAGTGACTAAATTTAAAAGAAATTTAGTAGATGTAAAGAGAGTTTTGAGAGAATTTCTCAAAGTTTTCAAGAACCCTTATACATGTACCTTGATCACTCTATTTATAGAGTGATATTTGCTTCTTCATGCAAATTTGCGATCACCAACACTCAAAATTCCACTCAATTTGTGGGATTACGTGGCAAGCATGCAAGTTTGAATTAACCAAATGTTGACACTCAAAATTCCACTCAAATTTTTTGAGTTTATTTGGCAAACATGCAAGCTTGGTTAAACCAAATTTTGAAACATGCAAGTTTGATCAAACAAAATTTTGACACTCAAAATTCCACTCAAATTCGTGGGATTATGTGGCAAACATGCAAGTTTGTTAAACCATATATTGACCCTCAATATTTCACTAACTCAAACATGGATTAAGTGAAGTCAACATTTTGACTTTTTCTATTTTAATTCAACAATTAATTTGAATAATTAATTTCAAATCAAAATAATATTAAAGAATTAACTAAACAATTTAATTAATATTTAACATTAAATCAAATGCCAATCTCAATCAATTTCGGCACATATTGATTATGAATCCCTATACATAATTAAAATATTTAAATCTTATTTAAATATCTCAAATTCTCTCATTTTGTTTAATTTAAATCAAAATACGGTTAAACATATCGAATATATTTAGTTCATATTTCCTAATTTGAGTTCGAATACTTCAAACTCACTCGTCACACTGTTCTAAGGTTTAGTACGATATGAGCTAGCAGGAGGACCTAATGGACCTACAGATCATGGGCTCCAACGATTCAGGAATAACCGGCAAAACTCATTAACCTTTTAACCAACATTCGTTAACTACTAGGACACTCCACTATTAGTAGTTGCACTTCCCTCACTATAGATATATTTTTGTCCATTAGATATAACCATGATTAGTAAGTCGATCCTTCACCAGTTGTTCGTAACTAGAGTTGGGTCAATTTACCGTTTTTACCCCTAAAGTTACTTCTTGTTCCTGAAGTCCCACTGATCCTCTAATGAACAATTGATTTGTGGTCCAACCAACAAACCGAATCCCTCTTGGGCCAATGAGAGGGTGGGGCCTGTTGTTCAAGACCTAGAGTCAGTACTTAAGGGAACAACCTCTCTACTGTCCCTAAAAGCGGGTAGGAGTGAATTCTATCTTGCACCCTATGTCCCTAGCTATTCACCCAGTCTTACCCTTGAAATGGGAGGCTTATTGAGTCGGCGAACTCGGGCCACTCTCACCCATGAAAATCTAAGGATAATTCTGAATAAACAGGAGTTTATAGTTAGCTCAAAATTAAGGTCGAGTTACCTAAGTCATCGAGTGAAAAAATTAGTCTCAACAGTAAACGACATTATAAAGTGAGAGTGATTTTCTTCATGGTCCGATCTTATGCAATACTCATTGCATAAGACGCCCCCACTCCCATGTCTCCACATATACAATTTAGTGATCATATTGTTTATATCATATACAAAAGTGGGCCGCATCCATAGTGTCCCCAGGATAAGGTACTTAGTCTTATCCCTATACTATAGATCATTTTGACTATATACTTGACCTTGATCCACTCTTATGTCTCTACATATAGTTCAAGTAATCATACTTAGCCAGAGTATTCTTAGTTTGTTGGATTTAGATTAATGATCGTAAAATTCACGTTATTCAATAACAATCTTTACTGAATAAACATCAATAATAACATTATTGAAAATAGAATATGTTTTTATTTCCAAACTATGTGTTTTAGGACATAAAACCCAACAAAGTTGGAATAGACTCATAATGGAGATGACGAGATGCATGCTTCATGAGAAGGATCTTCCAAGACGTTTTTGGGGAAAAGCAGCAGACATTGTTGTGTGCTTGGAAAATCGAATTTCATCAAAAGCTGTAGAGAACCTGATACCATTTGAAGTTTGGTAAAGTTCCTTAGAGTATTTGGGTGTCTTTGCTTTACTTACATTCCACAGGTCATGCGTGATAAGCTTGACAAAAAGGTAGAATCTGGCATCTTTATTGGGTATAGCCCTATATCCAAAGCTTACAGAGTTTTTCAACCACACACTAGTCGTGTTATTGGGAGGCGAGATGTTCATTTTGCTGGAAATGAGCAATGGAATTGGGAAGAAATGACGAAGTTGAATAAGATTTCTAATGCACCAAACAATTTAATCTTTGGTAGCATGTTTGAAGAGTCTGAAGATGAATGACTAGAAAAGTCTGAAGATGAATGACAAGAAGAGTCTGAAGATGAACGACAAGAAGAGTGTGAAGATGAACGACAAGAAGAGCCTGAAGATGAACGATAAGATGCTTTGGTTGATGATGCACCTGTTAGAGGAGGAGGCTTTCAGTGATCGAGAAAAACAAAACCTGGGCGTTGGTTGATCGACCTATAAACAGAAAGATAATTGGAGTAAGATGGGTGTTCAGGAAAAAGCTTGGAGTTCACCGCATCTAAATAAGGAGGAGTGTTAAAAATCACATGTTTGTTTAGATTGTTGTCAGTTAGTATCTGATTAAATCTCCTTATAGTTTGGAGTTGATTTAGTTTTGATTTGTTTACTGGTTTGCTACAAGATTTTCTGTAGATTTTTAGATATTCTCTGTATATATAGAGCCTTCTTGCTCTTCATAATACAATCTTCTCATCAACCATTCAATCACTCACTCTTTTCACTAACAGTATGGAACAGATTACCTTGATAATCAAGATCAAGAGTAAAGAAAACTCATTTCTAAACTCGTGATTCGAATCACTCCACAAGAGGCTTGATCAATACCATTTAAATGACTCTCGCATGTAAGTTCTAAATAAAAGAATTTGCAAAGAAAATCTTAGCTTTCATCAAAGCTAAAAAATAGAAATTCTATTCTTTTTTTTAGTTCCAAAATGTGATCTTTCTCATCAAAGAAAAGAAGGTTTTATATCGTGTTTACAACCTTAAACTATGTGACACATAACTCCCAAATTAAATTCGCTGGTAAATGAGAAATACTCATAACCTAGTATTAAAATGGCTAGTTAAGGGTGGGTTACAATATACCTAACTCCTATATTAATAGCTAGCTTAAATATGACAAACAAATATTTAAATTATATTTAAACAGTGCAATGAATGAAATGTGCTTATTAGTCATCCTTAGACTAGTTCCATAAATTCAGTGAGTTCGTTAAATGCAACTTAAAGTGCATTTAATGCATCTCTTTCTTGAAGCTCAACTTTGCACAACATATAAGGGAGATCTCCAACGTCTTCTAGAATTTCCTTTGATGAGCTCACCATAGCTCGAATATAAGTGTACAAGATTTGTTGTAGCTTCTTGGCTCTCGTCCTTGTAATTGGACCTTAAGGTATGGAAATCCCTTGGTCGTGGTTCATATCACAAATTAAGACATGGAACTTCCTACCATGCTGGATAGAAATTGAACTCACTAAAGTTTTAAAAGTGTCAAAACATGATTTTTAAAATTTCATATTTTGAGAATATCTCGAAGTTCGAGTTAGTTCTCTTACACGCCACATCACAAACTCAAGTTGATAAAAAATTTCTACTAGGGAGAAGCACCAACATCGTTATAAGTTATGCTTCATTCTCATCTCTAGAAGAAGGGCTTGACGACCTCCGACCTTGTGCTTAACAGCCACACGCTCTAACCAACTGAGCTATTCTAGCCAATCAGTTGTTACCATCCAAGCCCAGTAGTTGATATTGTCTACTTTCGTTCGTTACGTATCGCTGTCAGCCTCACGATTTTAAACCGCATCTAGTAGGGAGAGGTTTTCAGACCCTTGTAAAAATGTTTCTTCACCTCTCCAATCGATGTGGGATCTCACTATCCATACCTTCTGAGGGCCAAGTGTCCTTACTAGTACATCGCCTAGTGACTAGCTTTGATATCATTTGTAAAAGTTCAAGTGCATTGCTAGCAGACATTGTCCATTTTGGCCCATTAGGTATTGTCGTCAGCCTCACAGTTTTAAAACGGGCCTATTAAGGAGAGGTTTCTGCACCCTTATCAGGATTGTTTCGTTCCTCTCTCCCACTGCTAGTAGATATTATCTATTTTAATCCGTTACGTATCGCCGTCAGCCACACAGTTTTAAAATGTGTCTACTAGGGAGACGTTTACACACACATATCAGAAATGCTCAATTTTCCTCTCGAACACATGCGGGATTGCACAATAAGCAGTCAGGATGATCGAGTGGTCTAAGGCACCAGACTTAAGTTCAGGTCCTTGTAAGAGGGCGTGGGTTGTTCAAATCCCACTTCTGACAACTCATATTATTGTGAGGCAAAAAGCAAGCCAAAGTGGATAATATCTACTACCGTTCAGGGCTTGGGTTGAAAGCATCATTATTTATCAAAAAATGATAAGAACTTCGTAGATTTCAACTTTTCAAAGTTAAGAAATGGAACTTAACCATGGTGGATATCAATTGATCTCAATAGAGTTTTTAAAAGTGTCAAAACATGATTTTTAAAAAACTTCAAATTTTGAGAATATCTAGACGCCACGTCAGAAGCCCAACTTCATTGAAAACTTTGTATGCTTCATTCCCATCGCTAGAAGAAGGGCTTGAGAACCTCTGACCTTGGGGTTAATAATTGCATGCTCTAACGAACTGAGATGTTTAAAATGCTTCTACTACGGAGATGTTTACACACCCAAATACGGAATGCTAAATTCTCCTCTCAAAACAATCCTGGAACACATAATAAGTAGGATGGGTGAGTGGTCTAAAGTGCCAGACTTAAGTTTTAGTGCTCATGAAGAGGGTAACTTTTTTCAAAGTTAAAGGCATGGAACTTCCTACCATGGTGGATATCAATTAAACTCATTAGAGTTTTAAAAGTGTCGAAACATGATTTTTTTAAAACTACAAATTTTGAGAATATCTCAAATCAGTTCTCTTAAATTTCTACTAAGGCAAAGCACCAACACACTTATAAAGTATGAGAGTTTTAAAAGTGCCAAAACATGATTTTTTAAAACTACAAATTTTGAGAATATCTCAAATCAGCTCTCTTACATGCCACGTCACAAATGAAAGTTCATTGAAAATTTCTACGAAGGCAAAGCACCAACACACTTATAAGGTATGCTTCATTCCTAAAGCTAGAGAAGGGCTTGAACCTTCAAACTTGCCACGTCACAAAAGATAGTTCATTGAAAATTTCTACGAAGGCAAAGCACCAACACACTTATAAGGTATGCTTCATTCCTAACGCTAGAGAAGGGCTTGAACCTTCAAACTTGCCACGTCACAAATGAAAGTTCATTGAAAATTTCTACGAAGGCAAAGCACCAACACACTTATAAGGTATGCTTCATTCCTAAAGCTAGAGAAGGGCTTGAACCTTCAAACTTGTAGTTAACAGCCACACGCCCTAACAAACTAAGCTATTCCAGCCAATCATTTGTTGCGATCCAAGAAAACCATTAGTTGATATTGTCAGATTTCGTTCGCTACATATTGCTGTCACCCAAATGGTTTTAAACCGCATCTACTAAGGAGAGGTTTTCAGACCCTTGTAAGAAATGTTTCTTCACCTCTCCAATTGATATAGGATCTCACAATCCACCCCTTCTGAGGGCCAAGCGTCCTCACTAGCGCATCGCCTGGTGACTAGCTCTGATGTCATTCGTAAAAGTCAAAGCACACTAGTAGCAAATATTGTCCATTTTTTTCCATTAGGTATTGCCATCAGCCTCAAAGTTTTAAAACGCGGCTATTAGAGAGAGGTTTTAGCCAGTTATTAGGATTGTTTTGTTCCTCTCCCCAACAATTAGTAGATATTATCTATTTTAATCCGTTACGTATCCTAGTCAGCCTCACAGTTTTAAAACGCGTCTACTATGGAGACATTTACACACCCATATACGGAATGCTAAACTCCCCTCCCAAACCAATCTGGGCACACACCATTAGCAGTCAGGATGGTTGAGTGGTCTAAGGCGCCAGACTCAAGTTTTCGTCCTTGTAAGAGAGCGTGGGTTCAAATCCTACTTTTTGACATCTACATATTATTGTAAGGCTAAAAGCGAGCCAAAGTGGATAAAATCTACTACCGATGTGGGTGGGCTTTGGGGTTGGGAAACATCATTGTTTATCAACAATGTGCTTCTTAGAAGTGTCAAAACATGATTTTTGAGAATATCAGTAAGTTCATACACACCACGTCACATGCCGATTTTGATTGAAAATATATAACAGAGAGAAGCACCAACACCTATGTAAGAAATGTTTCTTCACCTCTTTCTCACAAAGCAACCATTGTGTGGGCCAAGCGTCCTCACTGGTGCATCGCCTGGTGACTAGCTCTGATATCATTCGTAAAAGTCCAAGCGCACAACTTGCAGACATTGTCCATTTTTTTCCGTTAGGTATTGCCATCAGCCTCACAGTTTTAAAACGCGCCTATTAGAGAGAGGTTTTCGCCGTTTATTAGGATTGTTTCGTTCCTCTCTCCAACAATTAGTAGATATTATCTATTTTAATCCGTTACGTATCGTCATCGGCCTCACAATTTTAAAACGCATCTACTATGGAGACATTTACACACCATATATGAAATGCTGAACTCCCCTCTCAAACCAATCAAGGCACACACCATTAGTAGTCAGGATGGCCGAGTGGTCTAAGGCGCCAGACTCAAGTTTTGGTCCTCGTAAGAGGGCGTGGGTTCAAATCCCACTTCTGACATCTCATATTATTGTGAGGCAAAACGCGAGACACAGTGGATGATATCATTGTTTACCATTAAATAATAAGAACTTCCTACCATGGTAAGAACTTTTGCTAAAAAAATGATGGAACCCCTTCCTACCATGGTAAGAACTTTTGCTAAAAAAATGATGGAACCTGCACCCCCTACACTCTCTCTTAGGCTTGTGCGGCTACCTTCGGGTGTTGAAAAACTCATTGATGGAGCCGAGCTACTACTACTAAAGGAGGTAGACCTTCGGTGTCACCATGAGGGAAGCCAACAAGGGATTTCGGGCGGGGGCGGAATCGAAGCGAAGAAATTCTGAGTCACCATGAGGGAAGCCAACAAGGGATTTCGGGCGGGGGCGGAATCGAAGCGAAGAAATTCTGAGTCACCATGAGGGAAGCCAACAAGGGATTTCGGGCGGGGGCGGAATCGAAGCGAAGAAATTCTGAGTTCATGCCATGACGATATATATGGAAGGGCAGTTTTGTTGATGCATTCCTGTTGAGAATGAAGAAGAGAGATCCTCTTTTGAACAGAAAAATTTGGTCACGTAGATCTTCGATTTTGCTGAAATTCGTTGATAGCTCCGTACGAATTTACAATGGAAAATCTTCTGTTTGTTGTAAGATCACTGAAGTAAGGGTTGGTCATAAATTTGGAGAGTTTGCTTCGACACGGAAATGAAGACTTTCAAGAACAAATATTGGACCGGGAAAAAAAGGGGGAGAAAGTCAAGGCGCATATGGCACGAAAAGGAAATCCGATTTCGGTAAGACTTGATCTGAATCGTAGTTTAGATTCAAGTTGGTTCAGTGAGGGCGGCCGCGAAAGTCACTGAATAGGTCAGTCTTTTCCTTTTGTTCTATATTGAAAATCAAAAAAGCGTGGGAGGACATTGCACAAATGTTGAGGACGGACACGACTTCTTCTAATGCTAGAAGACCACAGGAAGACACCCGGGACCAGAGCATGTCGTGAAGAAGCACACTGGTCGTGCTTCGACCGTATCTCCGGGGCACAGTTGAATGTAGATATCATGAACGCGAGGTGCAGGATACTAGGCTGAGAAACCCGGGCAACCACTACCCTATGTTCTCATTAAATAATAAGAACTTCCTACTTCCTACCATGGTGGATTTAAAATGACTCGCCAATGCTCTTTAAAAAGTGTCAAAACAAGATTTTTGGGAATATCTGTAAGTTCGAGTTAGTTATCTTAAACACCACGTCACAAACAACCGAAGTTGATTGAAAAAATATATTATTAAAGGGAAGCACCAACACCCCATGCTTCGTTTGACTTCGCTAGAAAGTGGGCTTCAACCTCCGACCTTATGGTTTAACAACCACATGCTCTAACCAACTGAGCTATTCCAGCCAACAATTTGTTAAATACCAAGACAATCATTAGTTGATATTGTCTGCTCTCGTTCGTTACTTATCGCTGTCACCCTCATGGTTTTAAACTGCATCTACTAAGGAGAAGTTTTCAGACCCTTGTAAGAAATGTTTTTTCACCTCTCCAATCGATGTGGGTTCTCACAAAGCAACCATTCTGTGGGACAAGCGTCCTCACTGGCGCATCGCCTGGTGACTAGCTCTGATATCATTCATAAAAGTCCAAGCGCACAACTAGCAAACATTGTCCATTTTTTCCAGTTAGGTATTGCCATCAGCCTCACAGTTTTAAAACGCACCTATTAGAGAGAGGTTTTCGCCACTTATTAGGATTTTTTCGTTCCTCTCTCCAACAATAAGTAGATATTATCTATTTTAATCCGTTACGTATCGTCGTCAGCCTCACAGTTTTAAAACGCGTCTACTGTGGAGACATTTACACACCATATACGGAATACTGAACTCCCCTCTCAAACCAATCAAGGCACACACCATTAGCAGTTAGGATGGCTGAGTGGTCTAAGGCGCCAGACTCAAGTTCTGTTCCTTGTAAAAGGGGTGTAGGTTCAAATCCCACTTCTAACATCTCATATTATTGTGAGGCAAAATGCGAGACACAGTGGATAAAATCTACTAGTGGTTGAAACGTAACGTATCATTGTTTATCATTAAATAATAAGAACTTACTTCGACTCGCCAATGCCTTTTAAAAAGTGTCAAAACATGATTTTTGAGAATATCTGTAAGTTCGAGTTAGTTATCTTACACACCACGTCACAAACAACCGAAGTTGATTGAAAAATACACTATTAGAGGGAAGCACCAACACACAATGCTTCATTCGACTTCGCTAGAAGGAGGGCTTGAACCTCCGACCTTGTGGTTAACAGCCACACGCTCTAACCAACTGAGCTATTCCAGCCAACAATTTGTTACAAACCAAGACCATCATTAGTTGATATTGTCTGCTCTCGTTCGTTACGTATCGCTGTCACCCTCATGGTTTTAAACTGCATCTACTAAGGAGAAGTTTTCAGACCCTTGTAAGAAATGTTTTTTCACCTCTCAATCGATGTGGGTTCTCACAAAGCAACCATTCTGTGGGCCAAGCGTCCTCACTGGCGCATCGCCTGATGACTAGCTCTTATATCATTCGTAAAAGTCCAAGCGCACAACTAGCAAACATTGTCCATTTTTTCCCGTTAGGTATTGCCATCAGCCTCACAGTTTCAAAACGCGCCGATTAGAGAGAGGTTTTCGCCGCTTATTAGGATTGTTTCGTTCCTCTCTCCAACAATTAGTAGATATTATCTATTTTAATCTGTTACGTATCGTCATCAGCCTCACAGTTTTAAAACGCGTCTACTATGGAGACATTTACACACCATATACGAAATGCTGAACTCCCCTCTCAAACCAATCAAGGCACAGACCATTAGTAGTCAGGATGGCCGAGTGGTCTACGGCGCCAGACTCAAGTTTTGTTCCTCGTAATAGTGGTTGAAACGTATCATTGTTTATCATTAAATAATAAGAACTTCCTACTTCCTATGTTGAAATAATAAGAACTTCCTACAAACGTATTTATTGAATAATAAGAACTTCCTACTTCCTACGTTGAAATAATAAGAACTTCCTACTTCCTACGTTGAAATAATAAGAACTTCCTACTTCCTACGTTGGTGGATTTAACTTGACTCGCCAATGACGCTTTTTAAAAAGTGTCAAAACATGATATTTGAGAATATCTGTAAGTTCGAGACAAACAACTGAAGTTGATTGAAAATATATATTAAAGGGAAGCACCAACACCCATGCTTCGTTCGAATGGAGGGCTTGAATAATATAACAATTTATATACTCATGGAACCCTAAACATGCATACTATACATTATAACACTTATAACATACTTGGAATTCATGAAACATGCTTAGCCTATGGTGGGATTTTAAATCTATATGACATACTTTATGCATATACATTTTCTATTTAATTAAAACATATATTCATAATGCATAATTAATTAAACACACTAAAGTTGGTTGGTTTTGGCATTTTAAAGCAAGCAATTAACTAAATTATTACACTAATAATTAAAAATAACTTGAGCCGCTCCCGAGGATCACGAACTGGGCGAACCAACCCTTAAAAACATTGAATCGGACCCCAACGGCAGAAAAAATACCCGAACCGCCTCTTCCATCTTCTTCGGTTCAGCTTGCTATCTCTTCCATTTTCGATCAATTACAACCTAAAATGGACTCTAATGACTCCATAAAAATTACAGACCTTTCTTCATTCATTAAAGCTCATACACATTAGGCTTATTACAATAATTGTATCAAATGGAAGTATAAAAAAAATGTCAAAACCAAAATCATCCACTTTAGCAACCACAAATTTCATTCATAAAATGGTACCCACCATGATCAAATTAATGTAAATAAAGTGCCTAAAACTTGCTCTGATACCAATTGATGGTGTTAATATAACACATGCGGAAGCAATTTGGATCTTAGGCACTTTTAGACATCAATTATAGTAAATAACTAGCATGTTCATAAATATTGAAACTTAATGAGTTTGAATACTAACTTTTTGTAGTTCAAACTTCTTTTTCCTCACGAACCGGTTTCGAACCACCACTGGTGTCTTCTCTACTATCCTCCGGCCTTAGAACGGGATTGTAGAATCCGGTGAGTGACTAAACTTGAGAGGGATTTTGTATATGTGAATTGAGTGTTTGTGAGAGGTTTTTCTCAAGGTTTTTCACCAAGAAGAAGAAGACCTTCCATGTACCATGATCACTCTATTTAAAGAGTCATGTTTGCATGTTCATGCAAATTTGAGATCACCAAATTTTGACACTTAAAATTCCACTCAAATGTTTGGGATTATGTGGCAAGCATGCATGTTTGAGTTAACCAAATTTTGACACTCAAAATTCCACTCAAACTTGTGGGGTTTATTTGGCAAGCATGCAAGTTTGGTTAAACCAAATTTTGACACCTTAAAATTCCACTAACATGGATTTTTTTCCATTAAATGAAGTCAACATTTTGACTTTCTTCATTTTAATTCAACAATTAATTTGAATGATGAATTTCAAATTAAAGTAACATTAAATGATTAATTAAACTATTTAATTAATATTTAATATTAATTCAAATGCCAATCCCAATCAATTCCGATACATAATTGATTAAGATATTTAAATCTTATTTAAATATCTTAGATTCTCTCCTTTTGTTTAATTCTTAAATAAAACAAAAATGCGGTTAAATATATCGTATATATGTAGCGCATATTCCCTAATTTGAATTCGAACACTTCGAACTCACTCGTCACACTGTTCTATGGTTTAGTCTGATATGAGCTAGCAGAGGGACCTAATGGACCTATAGATCATGGGCTCCAACGATCCAAGATTAACCGGCTAAACTCATTAACCTTGTTAACCAACATTCGTTAACTACTAGGACACTCCACTATAGCCTAGTAGTTGCACTCCCCTCACTATATATATATTTCTGTCCATTTGATATAACCATGATTAGTAAGTCGATCCTTCATAGGTTGTTCATAACTAGAGCTGGGTCAATTTACCGTTTTACCCCTAAAGTTACTTCTTGTTCCTTATGTCTCACTGATTCTCTAATGAACAATTGGTTTGTGGTCCAACCAGTAAACCGAATCCCTCTCAGGCCAATGAGAGGGTGGGGCCCCTTGTTCAAGACCTGGAGTCAGCGCTTAAGGGAACTATCTTTCTTCTATCCCTAAAACTGGGTAGGAGTGAATTCCATCTTGCACCCCACGTCCCCAGCCATTCACCCAGTCTTACCCCTGAAATGGGAGGCCTATTGAGTCGGCGAACTAGAGCCACTCTCACCCATGCAAATCTAAGGATAATTCCGAATAAATAGGAGTTCATGGTTAGCTCAGGATTAAAACCAAGTTACCTAGGTTATCCAATGAAAAGAAAATCAGTCCCAACAGTAAACGACATTATAAAGTGAGAGTGGTTTTCTTCATGGTTCGATCTTATGCAATACTCATTGCATAGGATGCCCCCACTCACATGTCTCCACATGTACAATTTAGTGATCACATTGTTTATATCATATACAAAAGTGGGCCGCATCCATAGTGTCCCCGGAATAAGGTACTCAGCCTTATCCTTATACTATAGATCATTTTGACTATATACTTGAACTTGATCCAATCTTATATCTCTACATATAGTTCAAGTAATCATACTATAGCCAGAGTGTTCTTAGTTTATTGGATTTAGATTAATGATCGTACAATCACTTTATTCAATAACAATCTTTACTGAATAAACAACAATAATAACTTTATTGAAAATAGAATATGTTTTTGTTTACAAACTATGAGTTTTAGGACATAAAACCCAACAAACTCCCACTTGGACTAAAACTCTAGTGGGGTTTTATAACGTTGAGTAGAGAGAAATACAATAAACTAGGGCATCACATACTCATGCCATTTCTCCCACTTGCCCTAGATTACATAACTCGTAGTCCTAGACTCACTAGGTGCCCTTCAAACACTTTAGCCGTGAGGGGCTTTGTAAATGGATCAGCAATGTTGTGCTCTGAAGCTATCTGTGTAACGATCACATCTCCTCGTTGCACAATCTCCCTTATGAGATGATATTTGCGCTCAATATGTTTTCCTCGCTTACGGCTTCTTGGTTATTTTGAATTTGCAACTGCTCCACTGTTATCACAATAAAGAGTGACGGGAAGATGCATATTTAGAACGACTTCCAAATCAGTTAAGAACTTCCTAATCCATACATATTCTTTCGCTGCTTCACAAGCAGCAACATACTCAGCCTCCATGGTGGAATCAGCAATGCAACCTTGCTTTATGCTTCTCCATATTATTGCTCCTCCGTTCAGAGTGAAGACAGATCCTGGTGTCGATTTCCTCGAATCTACATCGGTCTGAAAATCTGAGTCAGTGTAACCTGTAAGGATCAGATCCTTAGCACCGTACATTAGCATATAGTCCCTCGTTCTCCTAAGATACTTGAGGATATTCTTAACGGCAGTCCAATGAGCACGTCCCGGATTGGACTGATATCTGCTGACAATTCCCACAGCATAGCATATGTCGGGTCGAGTACATAGTATGGCATACATCAGACTGCCGACCGCTGATGCATAGGGAATGTGTCTCATATCCTCAACTTCTTGAGGTGTCTTAGGACTTTGTTCCTTCGACAAATGAACTCCATGCCTGAAAGGTAATAATCCTTTCTTGGAGTCCTGCATCTTATATCGAATCAACATTTTGTCGATGTACGATGCCTGAGACAATGCTAGTGTTTTGTTCTTGCGATTTCGAACAATTTGGATTCCAAGAACAAACTGAGCCTCTCCCAAATCTTTCATTTGGAATTGTGTCGCTAGCCAATGCTTAATGTCAGTCAGAAATCCCACATCATTTCCAATGAGTAGGATATCGTCAACGTACAACACCAGGAAAGCTACTGTAGAGTTGACTATCCTTTTATAAACACAAGGTTCGTCAACATTTTGTTTAAAGCCATAAGATTTGATCGCAGTATCAAACTTTATATTCCAGGATCGAGATGCTTGCTTCAACCCATAAATGAATCTTTTAAGCTTGCAAACCCTTTGCTCGTGATCCTGTTCAATGAACCCCTCTGGTTGAGCCATATAGATACTCTCTTCAAGATTGCCGTTTAGAAAGGCTATCTTAACATCCATTTTCCAAATTTCATAATCATAAAATGTGGCAATAGACAAGAGTATTCTAATCGATTTAAGCATAGCAACAGGAGAGAAGGTTTCTTCATAGTCCACCCCCTCTCTTTGGGTATAACCCTTTGCTACTAGTCGAGCTTTAAAGGTCTGTACCTTATCGGTTTGGTCTCGTTTCCTCTTATAGATCCATTTGCAACCAATAGGTTTTACCCCATCTGGTTGATCTACAAGTTCCCAGACTGTATTGAAGTACATTGACTCCATTTCAAGATTCATGGCTTTAATCCACTGATCTCTATCTCCATCATTCATTGCCTGTTTATAGGTCAATGGATCCTCATCGCCATCATCAGGTATGATGACTTGAGTTTCTGCCAAACCCAAGTAACGATCGGGTTGAGTTATAACCCTCCCACTACGTCGAGGCATTCTCAACTCTTGAGAAGGATGTGATTGACCAGAAGTATCAGCTCCATCAACAACTCTTGTTGAAGGACCAGCTTGATCAACAACTCTTGTTGTTTTATCAGTAGCTTCTTTAGAAATCTCACTTAATACTAGTTTGCTATGAGGTTGATGATTTCTTACGTGGTCTTCCTCTAAGAATGTAGCGTTTGTTGATAAAAACACTCTATTTTCTTGAGGGTCATAAAACAAACCACCTTTCGTCTCTTTGGGGTATCCTACGAATAGACATAATTTTGAACGACGTTCTAATTTATTGGGGTTTTGCAACAACACATGTGCTGGACATCCCCTCTCAAACCAATCAAGGCACATGTCATTAGCAGTCAGGATGGCCGAGTGGTCTAAGGTGCCAGACTCAAGTTTTGGTCCTCGTAAGAGGGCGTGGGTTCAAATCCCACTTCTGACATCTCATATTATTGTGAGGAAAAAACGCAGGACACAGTGGATAAATTGTTTATCATTAAATAATAAGAACTTCGCCAATGCATTTTAGAACTTCCTACTTCCTACCATGGTGGATTTAACTTGACTCGCAAATACTTTGGATAAATTTTTTATCATTAAATAATAAGAACTTCGCCAATGCATTTTAGAACTTCCTACTTCCTACCATGGTGGATTTAACTTGACTCGCAAATACTTTTTAAAAAGTGTCAAAACATGATTTTTGAGAATATCTTTCAGTTCGAGTTAGTTATCTTACACACCATGTCACAAAAAGCAACCGAATTTGATTGAAACTATTATATTAATGGGGAAGCACCAACACCCATGCTTCGTTCAACTTCGCTAGAAGGAGGGCTTGAACCTCCGACCTTGTGGTTAACAGCCACACGCTCTAACCAACTGAGCTATTCCAGCCAACAATTTGTTACAATCCAAGAGCATAATTAGTTGATATTGTCTGCTCTCGTTCGTTACGTATCGCTGTCACCCTCATGGTTTTAAACCGCATCTACTAAGGAGAAGTTTTCAGACCCTTGTAAGAAATGTTTCTTCACCTCTCCAATCGATGTGGGTTCTCACAAAGCAACCATTCTGTGGGCCAAGCGTCCTCACTGGCGCATCGCTTGGTGACTAGCTCTGATATCATTCGTAAAAGTCCAAGCGCACAACTAGTAGACATTTTCCATTTTTTCCCGTTAGGTATTGCCATCAGCCTCACAGTTTTAAAAGCGCCTATTAGAGAGAGGTTTTCGCCGCTTATTAGGATTGTTTCGTTCCTCTCTCCAACAATTAGTGGATATTATCTATTTTAATCTGTTACATATCGTCGTCAGTCTCGCAGTTTTAAAACGCGTCTACTATGGAGACATTTACACACCATATACGGAATGCTGAACTCCCCTCTCAAACCAATCAAGCTACACACCATTAGCAGTCAGGATGGTCGAGTGGTCTAAGGTGCCAGACTCAAGTTCTGGTCCTCGTAAGAGGGCGTGGGTTCAAATCCCACTTCTGACATCTCATATTATTGTGTGAGGCAAAACACGAGACACAGTGTATACAAATCTACTAGTGGTTGAAACGTATCATTGTTATTCATTATTTGATATTGTCCGCTCTAACCAACTAAGCTATTCCAAGCAATCATTGTCACAATTCAAGCCCACCACTAGGTTGATATTGTCCGCTTTCATTCGTTACTTATGGCCGTCAGTCTCACGGTTTTAGACCGCATGTACTTGGGAGAGGTTTTTAAAAAACCCTTTACTGGCACATTGTTTGGTGACTAGCTCTAATATCATTTGTAAAAGTCCAAGCTCAATGCTAGTGTCTATTAGGAAGAGGTTTCCACACCCTTATAAGGATTGTTTCGTTCCTCTCTCGAACAGCTAGCGGATTTGTCTATTTTAGTCTGTTACGTATCGCCGTCAGCCTCACAGTTTTAAAACGCGTCTACTAGAAATAGTATTAGGGGATAGGGTCGAAAGTATCATTAGTTTATCAAATGATAAGTATTTCGTAGTCATGGAAAAAGTACCATGGTGGATATCAATTGAACTCACTAGAGATTTAAAATTGTCAAAACATGATTTTTAAACATCAAATTTTGAGAATATCTCTTGGAGTTAGTTCTCTTACATGTCACAAACCCAAGTTAATTTAAAATTTATGTTAGAAGGATGCAAAGGAGGAGGGCTTGAACCTTTGACCTTGTTGTTCACTCTAACCAACTAAGTTATTCCAAGCAATCACTTGTCACAATTCATGCCCACCACTAGTTGATATTGTCCATTTTCATTCGTTATGTATGGTCGTCAGCCTCACGGTTTTAAACCGCATGTACTAGGGATCGGTTTTCAAACCCTTGTAAGAAATGTTTCTTCCCCTCTCCAGTAGACGTGGGATCTCACAATCCACCCCTTCTGAGGGCCTAGCGTCCTCACTAGCACATCGTCTGGTGACTAGCTCTAATATCATTTGTAAATGTCCAAGCTCAGTGCTAGTAGACATTGTTCATTTTGGCACATTAGGTATTTTCATCAGCCTCACAGTTTTGAAACGTGCCTATTAGGAAGAGGTTTCCGCACCCTTATAAGGATTGTTTTGTTCCTCTCTCGAACAGCTAGCGGATATTGTCTATTTTAGTCTGTTTCGTATCGTCGTCAGTCTCACAGTTTTAAAACGCATCTACTAGAGAGACGTTTACACACCCTTATAAGGAATGCTTCATTCCCCTCTCAAACCAATGTGAGATCTCACAATAAGCAGTCAGGATGGCCGAGTGGTCTAAGTCGCTAGACTCAAGTTTTGGTCCTCGTAAGAGGGTGTGGTTTCATATACCACTTCTGACAACTCATATTATTGTGAACTAATTTTTTCAATGCGGATCTACTGGACCGTGTATCTCATATCTAGGGTGAACTAAATTTTAATTCCTCAAAATTAGTTAGCTTGCATTGTCACAATAGTGAATAGGTTGGGGCACTACGAGGTTCGATCTAAGTTTTTGAATAGTGCTACTAAGGTGTAGAGGGAATAGAAGGTGGTCGGGCTTTAGTGACATTGTTCACTCTATTAATGGACTTGTAAGCTGTCTTAAATTTTCTTAGGCGTAGTGGAGATTTACATGGTTTTTAGTGTATCTAGGTAGTTTAAATCACATCTCATATTTATACGTCGCTTTTTAAGGCTAATCCAATTTCTGAGAGCACAAAGGTCTACGTAACTAATTATCGCTCACGATCCTAGAATGCTCAGTCTACTAAAAATATAGTGACCTAGGTCATGTGAAACAAGTCTAGCTCTTGTGCCCTACTCTAAACAAGCCTAGCTCTTTCCTATTTTTTTTCATTGACATTGGGAGACAAAATTTTGTGTTGAAGGGAGATGGCTATTTTTAGGTTTTCTAAAAAAAAAATATTTAAAATGGATTTTTGAAACAATCGTAAAGATTAAGAAGGGAAAGAATGTGAATTAAAAATTTCAATAGTATTTTTTTATTTTTGACTATTTTCTTTTATATTCTTCTTGAGTTCTTAAGAATTTGTAAAGCATTTTTTCCTTCTAATCTCATTTCGAAATTCAGCCTTTAAGACACTCAATAAAATCTCACTTAGAAAAATTAGAAAAATTAATTCTGGTTAGGGTTTTAGTCTAACAAAAATGATTTTAGGTTATTTTTATCTTCTAAAATGTACTCCAAAAAATTCTACTCTTAAAGTTAATGATTTTTCTTGATTATTATCTCATTAAATTCATCTGGATGAGCACTATACTTTTGGTGAAGGCATCAACTAAGGATAGAATCTAGCTTGATGATATGTAAAATGGAAATTGAAGGAAAATGACACCTCAACATCCATTTGTGAAAATGGAGGTTGAATAACTAGTGTTGTTGGTTGAATTGAATTGGACCCGTTGGACTATTTTTTATCTATTTTGATTCACTTTGACATCTTTCTTTGTTAAATGCAATTATTATAATTTTTTATTTTAGAAACTAATTGAAAGATTTTGAAAAATTTAAAAGAGAAAAATAGCTTGAATCAAACTTAGATTTTGCGGTAACTATTTGGATTTCTCTATTAAAGTATTGCTTATAGATTAAACACTTTTACGAATTGATATTTAATTTATATCTGTTATATGGTTGAAATGATGAATTTTACGTGTTAAGGCATGTTAAATTGCGAAGGGTTTGTATAAAGTTAATTGAAGTTTATAGTTAAAGTATCCTAGCTATGATTCATGGTTATAGGCTTCGTAACCAAGTTATAATGTAGGTTCTTTTAAGGGTTAGTTAAATAATGTTTAATATGAATGTCTCAAAGGGAAAGAGATCACGTAGTATGGTGTAGCTGATAAAGGCACTAGATCACTTCTCATATGATTATATTGATATGTTAAATATATGTTATTCGTAAAGGGTAACAGTTAAACTTTAATAGTAAATATTGTTAATGTATAGTAACATATTTGTATCAAAAGAGTTTGTTGAGTTAGGGACGTGCCCTAGGTGCATGTTATATCCAATGCTATCAAGTTGTTATACAAATACACCTTAGCATTTTTAAGGCTTTCAAGACTAACATTTCTATATGATTTCTAATGTCCCTTCCTTCTAATGGGTTTTGAATATAAAAAATACTTTTTTAGTCTAACCTAAATAAATATTATGAACTGAATACAACAAATAAGAGTATCGTTCCTGTCTCAATTTTTTTCACGTTGTTCGAACAAAAATTGAATGTGTATCAATATGTTAATATTTGGTGCACAGAGTCGCTATTTGACATACAATCTATCATCTATTTTTTTTATAGATAGAAAATATCTCATCTTATAGAGATAGAATTTATTACCTCCAAGAAGTTCCTTATCTTATCGATCGATCTTCGTAGTCAAGAAGTTCCGTCGAGCTATTCCCCTAAGATTCATGCAAATTGTTACCTCCATCGAGCAGTTCGATGACCTTAAGAACATGTTAGTTGAGAAGGTTTTTGTTCGTCTTAAGGTCCATGAGGAGACAATTTTTTGTTATGAAGACAAAAAGAAGAAGAAACACTTCTTACTCACATATGTGGAGTGGCTCGCACAGATGAAAAGGAATGATGTGGTTGACTCTTCTTTTTCAAGTACGAAGGGATGTGGTAGCCATAACAAGAAAAACAAGGGTCGTCGGCGTGGTCGTAGACATGGATGCAGACGTGGTGGCAGAGGAGGTCGTGACAATAGCTTACAAACCCACGATAATTCCATCCCTTAGAAGGACAATAGTATGATCAAGTGTTACTCTTGTGTTAAATATGGGCACTATGCAGTAGAGTGCCGCAAGAAGAAGCTCGAGAGGAGGGAAACCTCACACTTACTAAGATCAAGAGCCGTACTGATGTTATTCAAGAAGATGCCTAACCTGCTGATGCTCAATGAAGAGAAGGTTATGGTGAACATTCTCACAAAAGGAGAAGATTGAGTGGAGACGGACATGTGGTACCTTGACAATGAAGCAAGCAACCACTTGACCGGAGATTGAACAAAGTTCAAGGAGCTTGATGAGAAGTTATTGGAAATGTGAAGTTTGGCGATGGATCAATTATACTGATCTAAGGCAAAGGATCCATCTTATTCCAGTGCAAGAATGGTGACCAATGTTTACTGATCAATGTGTACTATATCCCAAACTTGAAGAGTAACATTATCTGTCTTGGTCAGCGGACGGAAGAAGGAAGCAGAGTGGAGTTAGCTAGCTCGTCCCTCAAGATGTTCGATAGAAATGGAACCTTGTTGATGTAGGTAAAACGATCGCATAACCGTTTATACAGGATACTATTGTAGACCAACCAACCCACCTCTCTACTGATGAAATTTGCAGACCCAGTTTAGCTATGACATGCAAGACTTAGGCACGTGAACTTTCAGATGCTCAAAATGACGGGAGAGAAGAAGATGGCTACGGGGCTACCTAAGATCATACATCCTAACAGCTATGTGAATGTTTTCTAGTCTGCAAACAAGCACGACAGTTGTTCCCAACTCAAACAAGCTTCTGTATTGAGTGATACTGCAACTGGTTCATGCAGATTTGTGTGGTCTGATCACCCCATCATCATTGGGGGTAATAAGTATTTTCTTTTACTTTTCGATGATTATAGTTGTTGGATGTGGTGTACATTCTCAAAGAAAAAGGAAAATCTATGTTCAAGAAATTCAAAAGATTCGTTGAAAATGGGTATGATCAGAAGTTGAAAACCTTTGGCACTAATCGAGATGGCGAGTTCTTATCCCAAAACTTCTCAAATGGAGGAAGGTATCAAACGTCAACTCACTGCTCTGTACACTCTACAACAAGATGGTGTAGTCTACCAAAGAAATCGCATCATAATGAACACTACAAGAAGCTTACTCAAGAGCATGCAAGTCCTAGCGATTTTCTGGGGCAAGGCGATACGACATGCGGTTTATCTTATAAATCTTTTACTGACAGAGGCGCTGGAAGCTTGCATCTCCTACGAAGGATGGTTTGACAAGACACCTCACTTTGAGTACCTAAGATTCTTTGGTTGTACAACATATGTTAAGAATGCAAAACCATATATAACAAGGCTTGATAATAGAAGCCAAAAGATGGTGTACTTTGGCGTAGAGGATGGAACCAAGGCACACAGATTATATGATCCGCAACATTAAGAAATTAATGTAAGTAGGGATGTCGTATTCAAAGAAGATAAGAAGTGGGATTGGTGCAGCGTTGGCGATAACAAGCAGACTGTTATAGAGTTCATTACTCTAGAAGAAGAGGGAGATTGTAGAAATTGAACGCAACTCTAATGCCAACTAATGCTGCCTGATACCAATTTGTTAGAATTGAAATCGCCCTGATACCAATTTGATGAAGTAAGCTAAAGTTGCTCTGATACCAACCTCGAAATAAAACGCTCGCTCTGAATCTAACTCGTTTAGATAATTCTCACGAAACTTTTAGAAAGGAGGTGTCGCAGGGGGAGACAGAGACAAGGAGACAAAGAAATTCTCAAGAGGTTATTACACACTAATTCAGACAGTAAATATTTTTCTTCTCTTTCTTGTTGTTACTTCTCTCTGCACTATTACTTTGAACACATGAGGCTTTTTTATAGCATTTCCTGAGGCAAATTTGGCTTTAACTACCCACGATTTTTTTTTTCACCCATTTACTTTCCCTTCGGTAAATTTCTCCCCTATTTTCTCTCCCTACCTGGGATAATTATGCCCTCGTAATTAAATCGTTTAGACTGAATTAAAAAAAAGCAAAAAAAAACAAAAAAAAACATTTAAGTTTATCTTCCAACAGAGATGCAACAGACTTAGAAAATGCCCCTAAAGCAACACCAACAAATCCATACATGTCATCATCGATGACATCTGCTGTCTTTTGACTGAGCAGCTCACCGCGGGTGAGAACAGGAAGAAAATAACCGAAAGTGCAAGAGAGCAAAAACCTTGGATTTTGTTGTTGCTAAAAACTAGTACATTTGTTCCTTGTTTGATTGCAATATTTAAATAACAAACCTAGACTAAAAATGGCAAAAGTGGCCAAATGAATTTGCACCACTCTACCCTCTAAAAATGGCTGGAGTGGCCAATTGAATTTTTGCCACTCGAGGGCAAGTTCTTTGCACAGGCTTTATTTAACAATTTTCTTCTAAAACCTATGGTATATCTACCTTATTGATTGAACTCCGATCTTTGAGCATAGTTCCTCAAATTTCACTCGCATCAGATAGTTGGTGAAGATGTCTCCAAGCTGTTCCTTTGTTCGAATGTCAATCTTGATAAGTCCCCGATCTGCACACTCCCAAATGTAATGGAATCTGATCTCTATGTGCTTGCTCCGGTTGTGCAAAACTGGGTTTTTAATCAAGGAGATTGTATCCTTGTTGTCCACGTATAGTATTGGTGGATTGCCTTCTTTTCCGATCAGCTCCTCCAATAGCCGCGCAAGCCAGACCCCCTATGTGGCCGCCATCGTAGCGGCAATGTACTTTGCTTTGCAAGAAGACAAAGCAACTACCTTCTGTTTAATTGATTGCCAGCAGATCACGCCACCTGAGAGGAAGTAAATCATCCCATGGTTGCTCTTATGATCATCAACGTCACCGGCCATGTCACTATCACTATAGCCGACCAGCTTAAGCTTCTCTCTTCCTCTCCCAGTATCTCACACCCTAGCCTCTGGTTCTAGCCACATAGCGCAAGATGTGCTTGACAGCTACAAGATCCTCCTTCGTTGATGCTTTAATAAACTTACTCACATATCCAATGGAATAGGCAAGGTTAGGGCATGTGTTTACCAGATAGCGCAGACTCCCGACGATGCTGCGATAATTGGTGGTGTCACCGCCAGCGTAGTGCTGACTTTCCTTAGCTGGAGACGGGCCTCCATTGGCATCCTTGTAAGATTACTGTTTACCAGCCCAACTATGTCTAGTAGCTTCTTCGCATACGCACCTTGACAGATGGTGATGTCGGTAGTACTCTACTGCACTTCGATGTCGAGGTAGTAGCTAAGCACGCCAAGGTCGCTCATCTTGAAGGTCTTTAACATCTCCCTCTTGAATCTTCTAAGAACTTCCATGTCGCCTCAAGTGATTATGAGATCATCGACTTACACTCCCATGATCAACCGCTTCTTGCCGTGGTCGCACGTCTACATCCCATGCTAAGAGGCTCAACGCTTGAACTTGAGCGACAATAGGATACTATCGAGCTTCTTGTTCCAGGCTCGTGGTGCTTGTCGAAGCCGGTAGAGCACCTTGTGCAGGTGCAGTACCTTGCCGGGGTGTCATTATCGATGAAGCCAGGTGGTTGTCAGACGTAGATGATCTCCTTCAGCTCTCCGTTAAGGAAAGCGAACTTCACATCCATGTGGTGGACTTCCCAGGAGTGATGTCCGCGATCGCCAACAACAGGTGGACAGATTCCAACCCTACCACCGGCGCGAACACCTCTTTGAAGTCCACCCCTTGCTTCTGGACGTAGCCCTTTGCCACGAGACGGGCCTTGTGCTTTACAACTTCTCCCTCTTCGTGACGCTTCAGCTTGAACACCCATTTGAGCCCTATGGCTCGATGTCTTGGCGGCATATCCTCTAGACTCCACGTCTTGTTGTCAATGACAGACATCATCTCTTCCTACATGGCCTTCAGCTAGCACGAGTTCTTCTCTTGTTTGGGGAAAGATTTCGTTTCATCCGCGCTGATGGCATGCAATTCGACACCTCTTCTTCGAGCTCGCGCGCCGCCAGTCCCGGTGGTTCACCTTCTCCTAATAGGTCTTCAATATTTCGGTGCCTGGCTGTCAGACCATCATCGTGATCGGCATCCATAAATAACTAGAGCAACTAGTCACAATGTCCATTCCTCCATTATAGCACAACCGAAAGCATTAACTTCAAAATGCATCATAAATTCTCACCCTAGGGTTATTTCGATAATTTTTTTAATATACATAACAATCATCCAGATTGCCTTTGGAGCTACCACACGTGCCTAAATGAGTCTTACGCACAATTACGCGTGTTTTGTGGCACAATCGCACTCTTACGACAGTGGGATAGCGATTGTGCAACACTTGTTCTAGCCCAGAAAATAAGTCGGTCGTGTTAAATTCAAACTTTCCAAACAATATTGGTGTATGCTCGCGACACGGGTCACGTTTAAAATTTTTTTTTAGAAAACAGGAGCAAATAAAATGCGTTGAAAACAATTTTAAAGAAATCAATGTTATAAGCTAAAAGCGAGTAGGCAACAACAACAACTTTGATAGCATATAACCCATGTACGAAGAATTGACACCTATTCAAATTCTCCTATAGTACATTTTGGGGTGTTTTAGCCCTACGGGTGTAGATATAATTTTGGTGACCGGTCATACACCCCGTATTGACACAACGATAATAGTAAAGCCCTATCTAACTTGAAAAAATTAAAAAAAAAAAAAAGGTTTGGAACAGGCATACGCCCATGAACAAAAAGTCCTAGAGAAGCATGACCAGGATATCGGACATGCGCCCATAGGCAACACGTCTTGAAAAAGTATGACCGTGACATCCTCCCTCAATTGGTTGACATCTTTGACAATCGACTCTTAACAAACTCAGTGTTGTAGGATGAGGTTGACTTCAAGTCCATGGATGCACTTCCCACTGATCTTAGTATTAACGATTCTCTTCCAATATGATAGGAACTATTGAAACCCACTTCTTGATTTGTTGACTCTTCGCGTGTTCTTAGTTGGTGTATGTTCTACTTTCTTAGCATGAAAATTTTTCGTCTTTGCGTGAGGTCGCACCACCTCCTTGTGCTTGATGTCTTTTTGGTCGAGATAGTAACATTTCAAGTTACTAATGTGGACAAAAGGGCTAGTCTGCATCTATGGGAGTAGTTGAATCCTATATTATACCTTCTCAACCTTGTGGATAACTTCGACTAGTCCATAGTATTTTCGCACCAGTCTTTGGTTCTTGTTGCTTTGAACTCAGAATTGGTTCTTTGTAACTGTACTAGTCAAGATGTGTTTAATAAGGATTTTGGTATTAATTATTGAGTCTTTGTAACTCCTGAAGTCATTTTTTGACCTTATTTAAGGCATTTGAGGTCGGTAAGACTCCTATTTATCACATTTTAGTTAGTTTTAGGGCGTATATTGGAATTAATCATCCTATTTAGCTAGGTTAAGATGTTTATATGACCTAAGAATGTCATATGAATTGATATATGTGAGAATTAAGCATTGAAATATAGCTTTTGAGGTGACTATCGAATAATTAGTAACTTCGGCAAAGGCCAACCAAGTAAGTGACTTACTGATTGATGTATGATGGTGCATTCCATGTGGCTCTTGCATGTACCATTTTAATTATGTGATGCTTATATGTTCTTTGTATTGTCATTGATGCATGTCATGTATGCATGTGATGTCCATTACACTATATTATGAATGAAATGAAATGTCATGTGTGAAATGTTATGTCTTACCATGTAAAGTTATGTGATGGATTACGTGAAGTTTTTCATGTATACATGATGCATATATGAAATATGTTATGAGCAAAAGGAGAAAGGAAATGAAATATGTTATGTTATGAATTAAAATCATGGAACCTCATGCTTGTATGTATGTCACATGCATCGGGATACCTCCCTATTATGTTATACTAGTACGATGCGTATCTTCGATACTTGTAGTTGTCATGATATCATGCGGGCCTTTTCTTTTCTAATGCGTTCGGTGACGTGCAATGTGCTGTGTCCGATCAAGAGAATACGTATACGAGCACGCCTGGTGGGTCCATGTGTGCGTATGTGAGCCGTGTGTGGAGAAGCACCATGCATCCAACCCTGCCTAGAACTAAAAAGTGCCCAAGGTCATGTTACGTGTTTTAAATGATATGTCTCGTTCATGTTTTGTGTGTGATTGCGTTACTAACCCATATAGTGGGGTGACTTACTGAGTATTTCTTAAAATACTCAAGCCACGTGTTACCTTATATTTTTTAGGTAAAGTTAAAGTTAAAGCTCCAATGCATGGATAACGATAAATGCTGCAAAAGTCATGGAAGTGAGGATAGATCATGATAGAGAAGTAGTATTGAATTTAATTAGTAGATATTAGGTGTTTTTAATGCAATTTGTTTTATGTTAAAAAAACAATGTTATTTTAATTGTTATTTTGAATTGAATAGGTAAGTCCATGACTTTATTTTAAAAATATTTATTATGAATTTTCGCATATATAATTAAAACATGCGTGGGGTGACGTAACTAATTAACCTAAAAGAATTAGAAGTGTTACATTATCCTTCAACTCTTCTATCCTTCAACACTTCTATTCATTAGTCTGTAATGTCTTGTTAAGTCATTTCAATCCTTTATTTATGTCATTTCTTTGGAGAGAAACCTTGAGGAATGGAAATTGGTTTGGAATTTTAGACTTCAGTTGCATATTTCGCAAATTGTGTAAGTGATTTCCTTATTTACTTCATTTTGTTGATGTTAAAAAATTATCATTGTGATTGCATACACGAACATGTTTTTAGCACGACTTTGTGAAATGACTTGAGAGGTGTAGGATAAGTAGGAGCCGAAAGGCGAAAGTGAAATGTCACTACTTTTAACGTTATTTTACTTATTCCGTGAATCGGAAGCGGGGCACTGCCCCTCTTTTTGGACCCAATGCCTACCTCGGTGGGCGATCCGGGCGGAAGACATTGTCAGTTGGGGAGTTTGGCTGGGGCGGCCCATCTGTTAAAAGATAATGCAGGTGTTCTAAGATGAGATCAACGAGAATAGAACTCTCGTGTGGAACAAAAGGGTAAAAGCTCGTTTGATTCTGATTTTTAGTACGAATACAAACCATAAAAGCGTGTCCTATCGATCCTTTAGACCTTCGAAATTTGAAGCTAGAGGTGTCAGAAAAGTTACCACAGGGATAACTAGCTTGTGGCAGCCAAGCGTTCATAGCGACATTGCTTTTTTATCCTTCGATGTCGGCTCTTCCTATCATTGTGAAGCAGAATTCACCAAGTGTTGGATTGTTCACCCACCAATAGGGAATGTGAGCTGGGTTTAGACCGTCGTGAGACAGGTTAGTTTTACCCTACTGATGACAGTGTCGCAATAGTAATTCAACCTAGTACGAGATGAACCGTTGATTTGCCCAATTGGTCATCGCGCTTGGTTGAAAAGCCAGTGGCGCGAAGCTATTGTGCGCTGGATTATGACTGAACGCCTCTAAGTCAGAATCTGGGCTAGAAGTGATGCATGCGCCCATTGCTTGATTGCCGACTAGCAGTAGGGGCCTTTTGGCCCCAAAGGCATGTGTCGTTGGCTAAGCCCTTGTGACGGATGAGTCTCAAGGGCCGCCTTGTAACGTAATTCCCACTGAGCGATGGGTAGAATCCTTTGCAGACGACTTAAATATGCGACAGGGTATTGTAAATGGCAGAGTGGCCTTGCTGCCATGATCCATTGAGATTCAGCCCTTCGTCCCTCCCCACACAATAAACCAATTTATTTATTTGAAGTGTCATGGAGGTTGTAGGCAAAGTAATGATTTTGCATGTTAAGTGTTGATGGATTGGACATGCTCCAAATCAAGGCCATCTATGCTATGTGTGATACATGCCGTACCAACACCTCATGCACCCTTACACACCCATAATGTCCACCCACCCCTCCAACGCAAACACACCTACAAGAATATCAAAAGTGTTAGATGTTACCTCCATAAAAAAGCATCAGACTCAATACCTATGAAGCGTGATACACGTATAAAGCCTTGAAGGTTAGCCTTTAAACAATTCATCACACCTAACATCTGTGGAAAGTACGAACATGTATAAAGCCTTGGACTATTAAAAATATCATCAAACCCAATACCCGTGAAAAGTGAATGTACATTTATAATGTTTTATTGTTGTGTTTTATTTTTTTGGGAACTAAGAAATGAGTGATGCCCGTAAAATTTATTTTTTTTTTTTTTATCTTTTGGTCATTTAAAACAAAAAAAAAAATGAAGAGTTTTGATGCTAGAGCAAGTACATTACACCAAGACACCCACCATGACGTTGTTTTTACACCCATCACCCATTAATTGTGAAAGTACATGTGTAGTGGTTATTAATTGTAAACTGCATTCTTTTCAAAAGTTTAGACCACCAATGAAGTCACATGTGGATGATCTCCCGTAAATTTTAATTGTATCAGTGCTCCACGCTTTTGGCAGTGAGTGAAGAGAGCGAGAAAAATCTTGTCAGTGACCATGTCTAGGAAGAAATAATTAATATGAACATTGAAATAAAATGCTAGAAGGGAAATGGAGGGACATTGGGGAACAAGCTTCTTATGCTACTAAAAAAAACAAACTTATGAAACTATCTACGTCCCAACCGTTCCAAATCTCTTATATTTCAAGAGACAAAAAGAATTGCGAAAACAATCTTAGCAAATAGACTAAAACAAAAATGGTGAATCAACAACTAAAAGATAGAATTGGAACCTCGTTTCTAAACTCGTGATTCGAATATCAACAAGCCAAAAAACTAGAAATGGAAAAGGGCGCTACAATAGGAAAGTTAAAAGCTCTCATTAGTAAAAGACTACAATAGAAAAGTTAAAAGCTCTCATCAGATACGAACCTATGGTTTGGGTTCTGCTAATCTCCGAGGCTGAGCTTCAGTTTTAAGCTTGAATTTCGACTATTTCAACGCTTTCCTTTTTTTTTTTTTTTTTTTTTTTTTTTTTTTTTTTGCATTTGCATTTGCTTCTAGTTTTTGGACCTATTTCCTGTCGATTTTGGCTAAGTTTTAATTATTCTTGCATAGTAATTTACTAGAACATTAGCCAACTTTTATATTTAGTTTTTTTTTTTTTTTTGTAATTATCTATATTTCTCTAATCCCAAAATTGAAAATACAGTCAACTATTAGAGTGATGTATCATAATTTTGATATCAAAGTTCTAATCCAAAGATCTAAATTCCTATAACATAGAGGTCTACTCCATAGTCAATTTCTAATCTTAGATTAACATCATATTAATACATGCTTAATTCTTGAAATTTTATTTTTTAGTTTAAAACATACGCTATTCGATATGGGATCTAAAAAAAATGCATGGGATTTACACCGTTGACGAAGAAGAAGGTTTGAGAACAAGACTTTACTGCACTGGGGTCCTTTCATGTCGATCTATTCTCCCTTGTGTTGAAATATTGTGGCTCGTGACCCACACATGGCCAGTCAACTATTCTAAATCTTGCGACAAATGATTTTGTGATAAATGGAAATGTAAAATATTTACATAAATATGAGAATCAGTATTTGGTTTACACACCCTTGAAAAGAATGCTTCATTCTCCTCAAACCAATGAGGGATCTCAGTAGATAATATCTACTAGTGTTGGGAGGCTTGGGTTGAAAGTATCATTAGCTTACCAATCAATGATAAGAACTTCGTAGATTTAAACATTTCAAAGTTAAGTCATGGAAGAAAACTACCATCGTGGATATCAATTGAACTCACTAGAGTTTTAGAAGTGTGAAAACATGATTTTTAAAACTTCAAATTTTGAGAATGTATCAAAGTTCCAGTTAGTTCTCTTACACGCCACGTCACAAAACCAAGTTGATTGAAAATTTCTACTAGGGAGAAGAACAAACATCGTTATAAGTTACGCTTCATTCCCATCACTAGAAGAAGGGCTTGACGACCTCCGACCTTGTGGTTAACAGCCACACGCTCTAACCAACTGACCTATTCCAGCCAATCATTTGTTACAATCCAAGTCCACCACTAGTTGATATTGAATGGTTTCGTTCGTTACGTATCGCTGTCAGCCTCACAATTTTAAACCGTATCTAATAAGGAGAGGTTTTTAGACCCTTGTAAGAAATGTTTCTTCACCTCTCCAATCGACGTGTGATCTACTTATCCAACCCTTCTGAGAGCCAAGCGTCCTCACTCGCATATCGCTTAGTGATTAGTTCTGATATCATTTGTAATAGTCCAAGCGCACTGCCCATTAGATATTGGCATCAGCCTCACAGTTTACACACCCATATAAAGAATGTTTCATACCCTCTCAAACCAATGCGGGAGTGGATAATATCTACTATCGTTGTGGGCTTGGGTCAAAAGCATCATTAGTTTATCAAATGATAATAAGATAAGAAATTTGTAGATTTTAACTTTTCAAAGTGATATGGAATCAACCGAAGGGAAAGTATGGAACCTCGTTTCTAAACTCGTGATTTGAATATCAAATGTATAATAAGAAATTTGTAGATTTTAACTTTTCAAAGTGATATGGAATCAACCGAAGGGAAAGTATGGAACCTCGTTTCTAAACTCGTGATTCGAATATTAAATGATAATAAGAAATTTGTAGATTTTAACTTTTCGAAGTGATATGGAATCAACAGAAGGGAAAGTATGGAACCTTGTTTCTAAACTCGTGATTCGAATCACTCCACAAGAGTTTTGATCAATACCGCTTGAATAACTCTAGCATGCTCTCATCAAAGCATTTTTTTTTTTAATTCCAAAATGTGATGTCTAGAAAACAAGGCTTATAGAGCCTTTACAAAAAAGAAATTCTATTATTTTTTTAATTAAAAAATGTCTCTAATCAAAGAAAAGAAGGCTTATATAGCCTTTACAGTAACGAAGACTTATATAGCCTTTACAGAAAAGAAGTTAATGGTGGGTTACAATCTAACCTTTAAAGACTTATATAGCCTTTACAGAAAAGTTAATGGTGGGTTACAATCTAACCTTTAACTCCTGTATTAAAAATTAGTTTAAATATGACCAACAAATATTTAAATTATAATTAAATGGTGCAAGGAATGAAACACATAAATATTGCTTATTAGTCAAATATTTAAATTATAATTAAATGGTGCACTAAACTAGTTCCTAAATTACTAGTCACATAAATTCCGTGGAGTTCATTAAATGCAACTTAAAATGTATTTAATGCATCTCTTTCTTGACGCTCAATTTTGCACAACATTATAAGAGAGGTCTCCAACGATTTCTAGACTTTCCTTTGATGAGCTCACCATCGCTTGAATATAAGTGAACAAGGTTTGTTGTAGCTTCTTGGCTCTCGTCCTTGTAATTGGACCTTGAGGTATGGAAATTCCTTGGTCGTGGTTCATATCATTCTCCCTCTCTTGAGAAGGATTCATCCTCGAATCCCAGCCATCACCTACATCAAAAGGACTCAAATCAACAACATTAAAAGTTGCACTAACACCATACATACCTGGTAAATCAATTTTATAAGCATTGTCATTGATACGCTCAAGAACTTGAAAAGGTCCATCTCCTCATGGTAAAAGCTTAGATTTTCTTTGAGTAGAAAATCTTTCTTTTCGGAAATGCACCCAAACCCAATCTCCTAGCTTGAAGATAACAATCTTGCGTCCTTTATTAATTTGGGTGGCAACCTTGGAATTTTGCTTCACAATTTGTTCTTTTACTTGCTTGTGTAGTTTATAAACAAACTCAACCTTGAAATTTGCATCGAAATTCACAAACTCTTATGACGGCATAGGTAACAAGTCAATGGGGGGTTAAAGGATTAAAGCCATAAACAATTTCAAAAGGTGTGCATTTAGTAGTGGTATGAACAACCCTATTGTATGCAAATTCTATAAATGACAAACAATCCTCTTAAGTCTTAAGATTCTTATCAATAATAGCCCTAAGCTCAGTAGTCATTGTTCCGTTAACAACTTCAGTTTGAGGATGACAAGTAGTTGAATATACTGGCTCACTTCCTAACTTACCCAATAAAACATGCCAAAAATGGCTTCAAAATTTTACATGGCGAATATGCAACTCATCCCCAATATACATGCGAATTTGATGATAACCCAATTTTAAATTAATCTTAGTAAAAAGACGGCATCCATGCAACTCATCAAGCATATCATCTAATCTAGGAATTTGATGCCTATACTTTATAGTTATCTTGTTTATAGCCCTACAATCAACACACATACGCTAAGAACCATCTTTCTTAGGTACAAGAATAACTGGAACAAAACAAGGACTCAAACATTCACGTACATACCCTTTAGCAAGGAGTTCACTTACTTGCCTTTGTATCTCTTCGGCCTCCTTTGGATTAGTCCTGTTGGTTGGTTTGGAATGGGCTCGCTAGGAATGAAGTCAATCTTGTGTTCAATCCCTCTAAGTGGTGGAAAACTACTAGGCATCTCCTCGAAAAAGAAATCTTCAAACTCTTGCAAAAGCACAACAAAATCACTAGGCAAAGAAGGATTCAGTGTGTTAGTAAAGTTACAAGACCCTTTGCACATAAGTACAAGAATAGTCTGGTTAGAGAGCAAAACATTCCTAGCCTCACTTGATCTAACATACAAGCTTATAGATTTGACTTTTCTCTCTTTTTTTTTTTTTTTTTTTTTCTCTCTAGGCTGGGTCCTACTCTTGCTTTTCACTTAAGCTCTTTTTTTCACTTGATTCTTTTTCAATCTTTGCTTTTGCATCCGCCTCTTGCATTTTCTTTTCAAGTTTGCAATGATCAATAAGTACATCTTTTGGAGACAATGGAAAAAAAGTAGTTTTTCTACCCTTGTGAGTAAAAGAGTATCGATTTGCATACCCATCATACATTACCCGACGATCAAATTGCCAAGCCTCCCCAGTAGTAAATCTCCAACATGCATGGATACAACATCACATAAAATATCATCAACATATTTTCCAATATTAAAAGAAACAAGAGCTTGTTGAGTTACCCGTACTTCCCTACGATCACTCAACCATTGAAGCTTGTAGGATCTTGGATGTGGTTGTGTCTTTAAATTAAATCTTGTGACTAGAATGGAACTCACAACATTGGTGCAACTACCGCTATCAATGACAACACTACAAGGTACTGATTGAACAAGGCACCGAGTTTGAAATAAGTTCTCTCATTGGTCTAAGCCGTCCTCCTTAATGTGGGTGTTTAGAGCTCGTCGAGTAACCATAGATATATGTGTAGGGTCCTCTTCACTAAACTCCTCACTCTCATCATTTTCCTCATTTATGTAGTCATGTGCCTCGTCATCTATAACAATTTCTCCCTCCTTAATGGTCATAATTCTTGTATTTGGGCAATCTCTACTCTAGTGTCTACCCCTTGACATCTCCAACACTTTAGATCCCTATTTCGAACATTAGACTTTTCTATTTTTTCTTTCACTGTTCTAGAATTCTCACCTTTCTCAAATTTAGCATGAGGCTCCTCATGAATCTCTTGATTTCTATGCTTATAATCAATGTTCTTACTATCCTTTTTTCATGTAGAAGTAGAATTGGAATATGTTTTTGTAATACCGAAAAAAGATAAATAGAAATAGAAAAAGAAAAAAAAAAGGAAAAGTCAGGGGAAAATATGTAAATTTGCCCCTCCAACCACCTAAGTGGTCCAAATGAAACCCCATACAGAGTACTGCAAAAGAGAAATAGTGAGAGAAAGGGGTTGAGAGAACCTAGAGAGAGGAGAAAGGATGAACCGCGGGAAGACTCACCAAAAACTACCGTCGCAATCTATTACGGTGAAGATCATGATGCAAGGAGGTGAAGATCATGATGGAGTGAGACTTTCTTGGAATGGAAAAAAGAATGTGGGTGGCCGGAGTCCCATTTTTCATCCAGAAATCGAAAAACCCGCCAGGTAAGGATCTTGAACGTTTTCTTAGATCTACGGTTTTCCTTTGTGAATCAAGATCTGAAATCTTGATATATTCATCTAGGAACAACTCTACGCATGATCTGTGAAGAAGTTTGGCCGAGATCTCAACCTAAAGGCGGAGGTCCGAGAGTCATCTGAGAACGGTGAGTGAAATTCCGACGTTCTGAACTCGTCTAGTAGTCAAGCAAAAAATTACAAAAAAACAAAATACTAGGATGTAGCCCGTAACACGATCTAGAACTTTGCCGAAGGAATCATATCGATCCGATCTACGGATCAAAAGATATGAAAATCGGAAAAGGGGACTGTGTTTCGGTTTTCAGAGGACAGAGAAGAAAGAAGAAGAAAAAAAGGGGGGCGGCCGGCGAGCGGCAACAGGCGCCAGACATGCGTCGACCATCGACTGGAGCAACGCAGCTCCAGCGAGGCGTCGACACGTGTCGCCTGCAAGCCGGGCCAAACCACAAACGCGAGCCGAGCTGACCAGAGCGACTGACCCGTGACTACGCGGAAGCGGGCGCGCATGCAGCCTGTGACTAGCGCCTTCCCGCGCGCGTGACCACGCACTCCCAGTGCGCTGCTGGCGCGTGAGCGCGCGTGGAACGGCCAATTTGGCCCGGTTGCTTTCTGTTTGCCTGATTTTTGTCCCCATTCCAGTTCTAATACTTTTTTTACATGAATAGGGATCTAATTTAAAGAAATCAGTATTTTTGGACACCTCACGGGCAAAGAAACACTAGCAAAAAGGGCACGCGTCAACCAGGTAAGTCACCACCCGGTATTTAGGAAGAAATACTTATAGGATTCGCTTGGATTGCATGCATGCTAATATTTTTACTTCAGATTAGCTCTCCATGTAAATTGTTAGTCAGAGTATTTGATATGATTGTATTGGGTGAATTACATGAGTGTTGTTGTATGCTTCATGCTTCCGCTGTATGTATGCATGCATTTAATTTATGTTGCAATTGTGTATTCCGTGTTCCGGATGCTTGATGGACGAATTCGCCCCATTGAGCGTGAATTTCGTGCTCTGGGTGCTTGATGAAGGTCATCGCCTCGTTGAGCCGGTATGCCTAGTTTGCATGATTATATAGTATGATGTTAGAAGACGATTGCATGCACACTATGTTAATTTCTAGGGCCCATTTCTATGATAAACTTAGGGAATTATTGTTAGGAGCGATATGTCGCTCCAGCCAGATTTAATTTTCCCCTAGGAACTTAGCGGTTTACCACGGCAAGAAGGTACCTCGGAGTGTTCATAGATTGCTAGCGTGAGAATGGTATCTATAGCTTCGTGGGAGGACCAAGGGACCCTGACCAGTCCTTATTACTCTTAGCCATTTCGCATGGGAAATGTGTCCCCACATCGTACAACCCATTAGCTGCATGGGAACGGGTTGGGTCGCGCCCCCCATAGGGGGGACTTTATGGGCGTAGGGGTATTCAGCACACCCCTAGGCTAGATACCATGTAGTCCTAGATAGCCATGTAGAAGTAGCACCTCATAGAGAGATACCGACCACATTAGCTTGGCATAAGGAACCTCTAGGCGTTTAATGAAAGGACGATGAGCCGCTGAAACCCAAGAGGCAAGCCCCAAGGGACTAAGATTCGAACCAGATGTCCTAGAACCGAAGTAGGAAACCGTGGGAATTCTGTTAAATTAAGATGCGAATAGAGCCTACAAGTAGGTGACTTACTGAGTATAATTTTTATACTCATTATTTTCTACTTTTTTTTGTCAGGTGTCGGTCGAGGTGGAGGAACGTTCAAGAGCTGTGCGGTCACAGAGGGGGTCGTTCTGGAGCGTCAGTCCCTTTTCGGTCTTTTGGAGTCTTTTGCGAATTCATTTTAATTTTGTATTTGTAATTCCTTTTATATTTGTATTTTAACAAAACTTTTCTAGATTTTGTTTTAATTAAATGGTATTTTTACCTTTCATTTTTTTTGCGATTTCATCTTTTTAGTCACGATTCGATTTTTCGAAGCCTCAAAAATCGAGTCGTGACAGTTTTAGAAGAATACTGTTGAGACCTTCGTTGGATTTGCCTCTCGATCTTAATTACAATGTGCAACAACTCCTCGATATCAGAATAAGTCTGTAAATCAGTCTTGTCTGCAATCTCTGTGTTTAACCCATTAAGAAATCGCGCCATGAGAGTTTCGATGTCCTCATCGAGATCAAGTCGATCCATCAATGTATCCATCTCCTTGTAATAATCCTCCACAGATTTGCGTCCTTGTTCAATGCTTGAAGCTTTTGCACCATGTCTCATTAAAAATAATGTGGAACAAAACACTTCCGCATGAACTCTTTGAACTCGTACCATGAATTAATTGGTGCTTCAAGATTTCTTCTCCTACTTGACATCTAACCGTACCTTCTTTTCATCACTACAATTATGACAATTGAACACCGACTCCACCGTTTTCTCCCATTCAAGGTACTCCTCTGGATCGATTTTGCCATAAAACTTGGGAAGTTTTAATTTGATTCTCCCCACGTTACGATCAATTCTATTGTCATAAAGAACTCATTGTGGTAAATTATGATACCTTCTTCCACGGACTCTCCCTTGCATCAAGCCACGACCAACCGCATGTGGATTATGCTCGTGTTGTTCAGAATTATCTTCCTCATATTGATCAGTAGATTGGGCAGGTAGTGGAATCCTCTCTTGAGCTTGATTTTGAATTTAAAATCTACTTATTTGATTGGTCAACTCTTCTATTCCTCAAATTAGTCTTTCCATGGTTCGTTGTTGTGCTTCTCTCAATCGTGCATCAATAATGTTAGGATTGTCGTCTGGATTTACCATGCTACAAAAGAAAGTTAAAAGAAAAAAAAAAAAAAAAAAGGATCTCACAAGTGCTCCCTCACGTGTGTTCACACGTAAATGTAGTTCACTCGTGCTTAGCACTCAACACTCGAATCAATGTATTATTCCCTTACAATCTCACCCTCACAATTGAGCACAAACAAATCACACTCCAAAAAAAATTGGGATGTGAGACAAGTTATGTTATAGAGGTGAGTGCAATTCAAAGTGAATACACACCACGCTCAACACATAAACAAGGGTATTAGGGGAGCAATCCAATAACATATTAGAGTTACATATACTAATAAAGAGGAAAAAAAAACATTTAACATCAATAAGCTTTCTTTTTTTTTTTTTTTTTTTTTTATTCCGTAATATTGGCAAAAATGTAATAAATTTACCGAAAATTGATTTAGAAGATCTTAAAGAAGAACAAAGTGTTGATAAGATCCAGATCTAACGCTTTATAAAATATGTCAACATGAATTAAAGCACAAAAATAATATTTTTATTTTGTTATTTTTTGTGCTTTATATTTTTTTTAGACAGAATGTGAACATACTATACAAATTGAATATATATATGGAATCAACCTAAGGGAAAGTATGGAACGGATTACCTTGATGATCAAGATCAAGAGTAAAAAAAACTTGTTTCTCAACTCATGATTCGAATCACTTCATAAGAGGTTTGATCAATACCACTTGATTGACACTAGCATAGCATGCAAATTCTAACCACTTGAATTTGCAAAGAAAATCTTAGTTCTCACCAATGCTAAAAAAAAAAAAAGAAATTCTATTCTTTTTTTATTCCAAAAATGTGATGTCTCTAATCAAACGAGAGAAGGCTTTATATAAGCCTTACAACGTTAATGTATGTGACACATAACTCCCAAATTAAATTGGCTAGTAAATGAGAAATACCATGACCTCTATATTAAAATGACTAATTAATGGTGGAAGATTGTAACCTATGTGGGTTACCATGTAACTTAATTCCTATATTAAAAACTAGCTTAAATATAACAAATAATCCAAGCCCACCACTAGTTTATTTTGTCTGCTTTCGTTCATTAAGTATTGCTATCAGTCTCACGATTTTAAACTGCATCTGATAGGAAGAGGTTTTCAGACCCTTGTAAGAAATGTTTCTTCACCTCTCCAATCAATGTGGGATCTCACTATCCACACATTCTGAGTGCCAAGCATACTCACGGGTACATCGCCTAGTGACTAGCTCTAATATCATTGGTAAAAGTCCAAGTGCACTGCTAGCAGACATTGTCCATTTTGGCCCATTATGTATTGTCGTCAGCCTCAAAGTTTTAAAATGCGACTATTAGGGAGAGGCTTCAGTACCTTTATTAGGATTGTTTCGTTCCTCTCTCCAATCGCTAGTATATATTATCTATTTTAATCTATTACGTATCGTCGTCAGCCTCACAATTTTAAAATGCGTCTACTAGGGAGACGTTTACACACCCTCTTTCTACTATCGTTCAGGGCTTGGGTTGAAAGCATAATTAATTATCCAAAAATGATAAGAACTTCCTAGAATTTAACTTTTCAAAGTTAAGAAATAGAACTTGATGGATATCAATTGATCTCACTAGAGTTTTAGAAGTGTCAAAATATGATTTTTAAAACATCAAATTTTGAAAATATCTAGAAGTTCTATTACACGCCATGTCACGAGCCCAACTTCATTAAAAAAAATTTGTATGCTTCATTCCCATCGCTAGAAGGAGGGCTTGAACCTTGTCACACGCTCTAACCAACTGAGCTATTCCAGCCAATCATTTGTTACAATCCAAGACCACCATTAGTTGATATTGTCTGCTTTCGTTCGTTACGTATCGCTGTCACCCTCATGGTTTTAAACCGCATCTACTAAGGAGAGGTTTTCAAACCCTTGTAAGAAATGTTTCTTCACCTCTCCAATCGATGTGGGATCTCACAATCCACTCTTCTGAGGGCCAAGCGTCCTCACTGGCGCATCGCCTGGTGACTAGCTCTGATATCATTCGTAAAAGTCCAAGCGCACTACTAGCAAACATTGTTCATTTTTTCAAAATAGGTATTGCCATCAGCCTCACAGTTTTACAAGTCTATTAGGGAGAGGTTTTCGCACCCTTATTAGGATTGTTTCATTCCTCTCTCCAACAGTTAGTACATATTATCTATTTTAATCCATTACGTATGGTTGTCGGCCTCACAGTTTTAAAACGTGTCTATTATGGAGATATTTACACACCCATGTACGGAATGCTAAACTCCCCAATCAAACCAATTCGGGAACACACCAATAGCAGTCAGGATGGCCGAGTGGTCTAAGGGGCCAGACTCAAGTTTTGGTCCTCGTAAGAGGGCGTGGTTTCTCAAATCCCACTTCTGACATTTCATATTATTGTGAGGCAAAATACGAGCCGAAGTAGATAAAATCTACTACTATTGTGGGCTTTAGGTCGAAAGCATCATTGTTTATCAATGATAAGAACTTCCTACCATGGTGGATATCAAATGACAAGCCAGTGTTTTCTGAAAGTGAAAAAATGATTTTTTGAGAATATCTGTAAGTTCAAGTTAGTTCATCACAAACCGAAGTTGATTGAAAATTTATACCAGAGAGAAGGCACCAACACCCATTATGATAAGGTATGCTTCCTTTGCATCGCTAGAAGGAGGGCCTGAACCTCCAACCTTGTGGTTAACCACATGCCCTAACCAACTAAACTATTCCAGCCAATCATTTGTTACAATCCAAGACCACCATTAGTTGATATTGTCTGCTTTCGTTCGTTACGTATCGCTGTCACCCTCATGGTTTTAAACTGCATCTACTAAGGAGCGGTTTTCAGACCCTTGTAAGAAATGTTTCTTCACCTCTCCAATCGATGTGGGATCTCAAAATCCACCCCTTCTGAGGGCCAAGCGTCCTCACTAGCGCATCGCCTGGTGACTATCTCTGATATCATTCGTAAAAGTCCAAGCGCACTGCTAGCAGACATTCTCCATTTTTTCCCATTAGGTATTGTCGTCAGCCTCACAGTTTTAAAACGCGCCTATTAGAAGGTAGTTTTCGCCGCTTGTTAGGATTGTTTCGTTCCTCTCTCCAACAATTAGTAGATATTATCTATTTTAATTTGTGATGTATCGTCGTCAGCCTCATAGTTTTAAAACGCGTCTACTATGGAGATATTTACACACTCATATACGGAATGCTAAACTCCCCTCTCAAACCAATCCAAGAACACATCATTAGCAGTCAAGATGGTTGAGTGGTGTAAGGCACCAGACTCAAGTTTTGGTTCTCATAAGAGGGCGTGGGTTTAAATCCTGTGGGTTTAAATCCCACTTCTGGCATCTCATATTATTGTGAGGCAAAATTGTCCATTTTTTCCCATTAGGTATTGCCGTCAGCCTCACAGTTTTAAACTATTAGAGAGAGGTTTTCGCGGCTTGTGTTACGATTGTTTAGTTCCTCTCTCCAACAATTAGTAGATATTAGAGAGAGGTTTTCGCGGGTTGTGATAGGATTGTTTCCTTCCTCCCTCCAACAAACAATTAGTAGATATTAGAGAGAGGTTTTAGCCGCTTGTGATAGTATTGTTTCGTTCCTCTCTCCAACAAACAATGAGTAGATATTAGAGAGAGGAGACAATTAGTAGATATTAGAGAGAGGTGTTCGCCCCCTTGTGTTTCCTCTCTCCAACAATTAGTAGATATTAGAGAGAGGCGACAATAAGTAGATATTAAAGAGAGATTTTAGCAGCTTGTGTAAGGATTGTTTTGGTTCCTCTCTCCAACAATTAGTAGATATTAGAGAGAGGTTTCAGCCGCTTGTGTTAGGATTGTTTCCTTCCTCTCTCCAACAATTAGTAGATATTAGAGAGAGGTTTTAGCCGCTTGTGTTAGGATTGTTTCGTTCCTCTCTCCAACAATTTAGTAGATATTAGAGAGAGGTTTTAGCTTCTTGTGTTAGGATTGTTTGGTTCCTCTCTCCAATAATTTGTATATATTATCTATTTTAATCCGTAACATATCTTCGTCAGCCTCACAATTTTAAAACATGTCTACAATGGAGACATTTACACACTCATATACAGAATGCTAAACTCCCCTCTCAAACCAATTTAGGAACACATCATTAGTAGTCAGGATGGCCGAGTGGTCTAAGGTGCCAGACTCAAAAGGAAAGAATGTGAGTTGTTTGAAAGAAAAACAAGAGTCCCGAAAAAAATAGAGAAAAGATAATGAAATTGAAAAAAAAAAAAAAAAAGGAAAGAATGTGAGTTGTTTGGCTAGAGTTGGAGAGGTTAGAAGGGCAATGTTCTCACAAAAAAATCATCATTGTACTTGTGTACAAGGAAGGATGTTTAGTCTCTAACGATAACAATTTGTCTTTTCCTAGTATGTTTCAATCTCTTTTACAGGAATTTGATGACGTATTCCAAGATGAAGTTCCTAAAGGACTACCTCCCATTAGAGGTATTGAACATAAAATAGAGTTCATTCGAGGGGCAGTCATTCCTAATAGGCCAGCTTATAGAGCCAACCCAACTGAGACTAAAGAAATTCATAGGTCAGTAGAGGAGCTCATGGAGAAGGGCTATATACGAGAGAGTTTAAGCCCATGTTCTGTACCAGTCTTATTGGTCCCAAAGAAAGATGGAACGTGGCGCATGTGCGTGGATTGTAGAGCCATCAACAAAATCACAGTGTGGCAACACTACTTATGGCCTAGAGAATTTGTGATCTACTCTGATCATGAAAGCTTGAAGTATATTAAGGGTCAAAGCAAACTGAACCGTAGGCATGCAAAGTGGATGAAGTTTATTGAAACATTTTCGTATGTCATCAAATATAAGCAAGGTAAGGATAATGTGGTAGCTGATGCATTATCTAGAAGGTACAATCTTTTTACTTCTGTTAGTGCAAAAATTCTTGGATTTGAGCATATTAAAGAATTATATCGAGATGACCAAGACTTTGGAATTATTTATGCATCGTGTCTTACAAAAACAGCTGTGGATGATTATTATGTATTTCATGAATTCTTATTTAAGAAAAGTAAGCTTTGTATTCCTAAATGTTGTATCAGAGATTTGCTCGTAAAAGAAGCACATGGTGGTGGCTTAATGGGACATTTTGGGATTAATAAAACTTATAATATGTTGCATGAACACTTCTTTTGGCCGAAAATGAAGCATGATGTTCATAAATTTTGTAGTCAATGTTTTAAATGCAAAGAAGCTAAGTCTAGATCACGACCAAATGGATTGTACACTCCTTTGAATGTACCTAACGAACCTTGGACTAATATACCTATGGATTTTGTTCTTGGTTTACTGCACACTAAACAGGGTAAAGATAGTATTTTTGTTGTGGTAGGCAGATTTAGTAAAATGGCTCGTTTTATTGCATGCAACAAGATGGATGATGCAAAACATGTTGTTGACTTATTCTTTATGAAGGAGTAAGATTACATGGAAGCCCTAGAATAATTGTCAATGATAGGGATGTTAAATTTTTAAGTCATTTTTGGAAAATATTGTCGGGTAAAATGTGTACCAAGTTGTTGTCTTGAACTACATGTCATACTCATATTGGTGGGTAAACTAAGGTGGTTAATAGAATTTTAGGGGCATTGCTTAGGGCTATTATTTCTAAGAATGTTAAGTCTTGGGACGAATGTTTGCGAATTGTAGAGTTTGCATATAATAGAACAATTCATACTACCACTCATTGTTCTTCTTTTGAATTTGTTTATGGATTTAATCCACTTATGCTTCTTAATTTGCTCCATATTTCTTCTAATATTTTTGTGAGTGAAGCAGCCACAAGTCAGACAGATTTGATAAAAACATTGCACAAAAAGGTGAAAGAGCAAAATTTGAAATAAAATTTCAAAGTTGTTTCAAGAATTAACAAAGGACGGAAGGAAATCATTTTTCAATCTAATGACTTGGTTTGGGTACATTTTTGCAAGGAATGATTCCTATCTCAAATGAAAATAAAGTTACATCCAAGAGGGGATGACCCTTATCAAGTCCTTGGAAGAATTAATAACAATGCATATAAAATTGATCTTTCCATAGAATTACCAGTATATTCTACTTTCAATGTCACTGACTTGAGTCTTTTTGTTGTAGGGGATGATTTTTCTGATTTGAGGATGAATACTTATGAAGAGGGGGAAGATAATAAGGATCATAGTGTTCCAAATGTTCAAATTGAACCTATTACACGATCCAAGGCTAAAAAGATTCAACAAACATTCATTCTCATCTACAAAATTGGATAGGCTTGGTTCAACCATCATTTCATGTTTTACAAGATTTGATTGAGGAATGACAATTTGGAACTTCATGAGTGATTATTGTTGGGTTTTATGTCCTAAAACTCATAGTTTGTAAACAAAAACATATTCTATTTTCAATAAAGTTATTATTGTTGTTTATTCAGTAAAGATTGTTATTGAATAAAGTGACCTTTACGATCATTAATCTAAATCCAATAAACTAAGAACACTCTGGCTATAGTATGATTACTTGAACTATATGTAGAGACATAAGAGTGGATCAAGTTCAAGTATATAGTCAAAATGATCTATAGTATAAGGATAAGGCTGAGTACTTTATTCTGGGGACACTATGGATGCGGCCCACTTTTGTATATGATATAAACAATGTGATCACTAAATTGTACATGTGGAGACATGTGAGTGGGGGCGTCCTATGCAATGAGTATTGCATAAGATCGGACCATGAAGAAAACCACTATCACTTTATAATATCGTTTACTATTGAGACTGATTTTCTTTTCATTCGATAACCTAGGTAACTCGGTTTTAATCCTGAGCTAACCATGAACTCCTGTTTATTCGGAATTATCCTTAGATTGACATGGGTGAGAGTGACTCTAGTTCGCCGACTCAATAGGCCTCCCATTTCAGGGGTAAGACTGGGTGAATGGCTGGGGACGTCGGGTGCAAGATGGAATTCACTCCTACCCACTCTTAAGGATAGAAGAGAGGTAGTTCCCTTAAGCACTGACTCTAGGTCTTGAACAAGGGGCCCCACCCTTTCATTGGCCTAAGAGGGATTCAGTTTACTGGTTGGACTACAAACCAATTGTTCATTAGAGGATCAGTGAGACATAAGGAACAAAAAGTAACTTTAGGGGTAAAACTCAACATCTTGACCCATGTTTATTATGTTGATCAATGAATCTTGACCCAATTCAATTTAGTGGGATCTTTCATTCACTTTTTTTTTTCCATTAAGAACGTTTTATAAACCTCTTAGACTTCCGAATTTGGAGTATCCTACTTTCACGCAATTTACACAACAAGCAATCGATATTTGTAGTGTAGTTCTATTTGTAGTAGCGGTCCTTGTATATCGTATTAACAATCGAAAGATGATCAAAAGAAAAATCTCTATTTGACCAGGTTTCTTCCTTTACCTATGAATTTCATTGGATATTTAATTGAACCATTGGGGTATGGGAGAAGAAGAAAGGGAAGAAGAAGAGAGAGGCCAATGAGGGAAGGAATGAACTATTATAACCTTTGAACGGAGTAAATATTTACAAGCCTAAAACAATAGGGAAAGTTGTGTCAAATCTCAAGAACACAAAAGGGAAAATGATATCAAATCTAAAAACCTAAAAACCTAAAAAGCAAGATGTTCTAACAAGTAACTTGAACAGCGAGCCGATTACGTTTCTTGCAACCAGTTGTCCCAAGATTCTTTTCTGAAACATTAATGGAGCATTTCCCTTTGTCCAAGACATGCGTGTAATTTCAATCAAAATTCTAACAAACTCATCAGAAAAACCCAAAACCCAAAACCCACAGTGTCATCCATTAGAAAAAAATCCAAATCTATTTAACAAAAACAGAGTTATACCTTCTTGATGACTAATAAGACAGTGGAGGACTAGCAGGAACCCTTCTAGAAATTATCACAAGTGCCATGGGGTTCCAAAAGCTCACAAATTTGATACCAGAGATGGTTCGATCATGGCATGATAGCTCCAACGTGCTTCCAGCATAAGGCATTGCACATACCTTTTTCACCCTCGTTGTTTAGATATCTATATCCAATGGCGTCCCACCAAACTTTTCGAATAAAATCAGTGTGTTCTCTTCCCCATAATTCAGGTAAGATCTTGGGATATGGTACCTGAAAGTTTAAAAAAAACAAGATATTCACTTAAGCTAAAAGTTGTAGGATGTTGAATAGATAGTTCAAAATCTAAGAACTCCTCAAGAACATACCATCTTTGAATAGGTTTTCCACCGTTAGTGGCACACTTGCCATCAGGGTAAGCCCCACGGAAGTCACAATTTGAAGAGCAGCCATTCTCATTTGAAAGATAACTTGGCCAATACCTTCCAATGCTTAGTCCATTAACCCAAGCATGGCCCTTCCCCATGCCCATCAAATCCATTATCATTGCGTCACTTCCGCTTGGAGTTTGGAAAGTAAACATACAAAAAAAAAAAAAAAAAAAAAGAACCAATCATAAATTTACGAACATTTCAAATTATTATACTAAGAAGAACACTTCAAAACTGAAGCGATTCAGTACCTTATACCAAATGAAAATTTTAATCAATGGGAGATTGCCACAGTCCCAGGGCTCCCTTTATTGACAATTGGGATTGAAAAATTCGAACTTTTCACCATCCAAACCAACCTTGTAATACAAATCATCGCTTGAAAAATTCATTATTGTTTCTCCATCAATTCAACTGGTCCATGAACTCCTACATCAGAATTCTCAAAGTGTGCTCCATAATTTTGTTCATCAATTCAAAATCTCAAGTTGGTATGGAAGAGTTTGAGAAGGGTTGTTTTCAAATTTCATTCAACTTTTCATGTACTTGCAATCAAACTATGGCACTTAGTAGAGAAATTTGGTTGTATCCATACAATAGATCGTTGATTTTCTTCTCAAATAAGAAACTATATTTGTCCTTTTGAGCATGTTGTGATCTTGGAATTGAATTATGAAGCAAGTTATCATGTCATTTGATGAACATAAATGATCTAAGAGTAGTGAGTTTATAAATATGCCTCCTGTTCAAAAATGCATGGAAGTATGTAGCCACTAGTCTTAACACAATGGAAGCTGAAGGTAGGATTATTCTAATGAGTATGATTAAGATTAATTAAGTGAGATTTGAGAAATGATAAAACCAAAAAAAAGTTTACCGGGTGATGTACCAGGTTTCTCCCTTATTGTTGTTTGAGTACGCCTCCTCCCTTATTGTTGTTTGAGTGTTTAAGGCACCCGTCTCAAATTTGGGGTCTAAGGACCAAAAAAAAAGTTTACCTAGTGATGTAAAAAAGTTTACCTAGTGATGTACCAGGTTTCTCCCTTATTGTTGTTTGAGTACGCCTCCTCCCTTATTGTTGTTTGAGTGTTTAAGGCACCAGTCTCAAATTTGGGGTCTAAGGCACTCGTCTCAAATTCTGGTTAAGAGGGCGTGAGTTTATATCCCATTTTTTACAACTTTATATAGTTGTGAGGCTGATGCTGAGCCAAAGTTTCACGTTAGACGCCTTCTCTCTTATTGTTGTTTGAGTGTTTAAGGCACCCGTCTCAAATTCTGGTTTAGAGGGCGTGAGTTTATATCCCATTTTTGACAATTTTATATAATTGTGAGGTTGATGCTGAGCTAAAGTGGATAATATCTACTTGCGTTAGGTGATTGGGTTGAAAGAATCATTATCTCGAAGTTCCAGTTAGTTCTCTTACACACGTCACAAACCCAAGTTGATTCAAAATTTCTACTAGGAAGAAGCAAAGGAGGGCTTAAACCTCTAACCTTGTGGTTAACAACCACACGCTCTAACCAACTGAGTTATTCCAAGCAATCATTTGTTATAGTCCAAGCCTACCACTAGTTGATATTGTCCGCTTTCGTTTGTTACGTATTGCCGTCAGCCTCATGGTTTTAAACCACATGTACTAGGGAGAGGTGTTCAAACCCTTGTAAGAAATGTTTCTTCCCCTCACCGGTAGATGGAGGATCTCACAATCCACCCCTTCTGAGGGCCTCCAGTAGATGTGGGATCTCATAATCCACCCCTTCTGAGGGCCTAGCGTCCTCACTCGCACATCGTCTGGTGACTAGCTCTAATATCATTTGTAAAAGTCCAAGCTCACTACTAATAAACATTGTTCAGTTTGGCCCATTAGGTATTTCCATCGGCCTCACAGTTTTAAAACCTGTCTATTAGGAAAAGGTTTCCGCACCTTTACAAGGATTCTCCGTTCCTCTCTCCAACAACTAGTGGATATTGTCTATTTTAATCCGTTACGTATCGCCATCAGACTCAAAGTTTTAAAATGCGTCTATTAGAGAGACGTTTACACACCCTTATAAGGAATGCTTCATTCCCCTCTCAAACCAATGTGAAATCTCACACTAAGCAGTCAAGATGGCTGAGTGGTCTAAGATGCTAGACTTAAGTTTGGTCCTTGTAAGAGGGTGTGGTTTCATATCCCACTTTTGACAATGCATATTATTGTGAACTAATTTTTCGCAGATGGCTAAGTGGTCTAAGGCGCTAGACTTAAGATTGGTCCTCGAGGGTGTGGTTTCATATCCCACTTTTGACAACTCATATTATTGTGAACTAATTTTTGCAATGCGAATCTATGGACGGTGTATCTCATCTCTTGGGTGAACTAATTTTTAATTCCTCAGAATTAGTCAGTTTGCGTTGTCACAATAGTGAATAGGTTGGCACAGTAGTAGGTTCGATCTAAGTTGTTGAATAGTGCTACTGAGGTGTAGAGGAAATACGAGGTGGTCGGGCTTTAGTGACATTGTTCACCCTGTTAATGGACTTGTAAGCTATCTTAAATTTTCTTAGGCATAGTGGAGATTTACATAGTTTTTAGGGTATCTAAGTAGTTTAAATCACATCTCAATTTCTACGTCGCTCGGGACTAGCTTTTTAAGGCCAATCCAATTTCTACGTCGCTCTTTCCTATTTTTCAATGAAATTTGGTGAAAAAATTTGTTGTTGAAGGGAGATTTGCTGCTGAAAAAAAATTAGAAAAATTAATTCTAGTGGAGGTCCTATAAAAATGATTTAAGGTTATTTTTATCTTAAAAAAATGTACTCCATAAAATTCTACCGATAGAATCAATGATTTTTCTTGATTATTATCTCATTAAATTCATCTAGATGTGCACTATACTTTGGGTGAAGGCATCAACTAAGGTTAGAATCGAGCTTGATGATATGAAAATTGGAAATTGAAGGAAAATGACACCTCCGACCTCCATTTGTGAAAATGAAGGTTGAATAACCAGTGTTGGTTGAATTGAATCGGATCAGTTGGACTATTTTTATCTATTTTGATTCACTTTGACATCTTTGTTTTACCATTTTTTTGAGTTAAATGCAACTATTATACTTTTTATTTTAAAAACTAATCAGAAGATTTTGAAAAATTTATAAGAGGAAAATATTTTGAATCAAACTTAGATTGCGGTAACTATTTGGATTTCTCCATTTCAATATTGCTTATGGATTAAACACATTTATGAATTGATATTTAATTTAATATCTGTTATATGGTTGAATGGATGAATTTAATGTGTTAAAGCATGTTAAATGGCAAAGGGTTTATATAAAGTTAATTGAAGTTTTATACTTGAGTTATATTTATAAATTAGACTTGAAAATTCATTTATTTAAGCATGTTTGTAACTATTAACATATATAGTTGAACTAATATAGTTGAACTAATTAGAATTGTAAGCATGTTATTTAAGCATGTTAGTGATTGAATGATACTTGATATATAGTTGAACTAATTGATATTGATTTGATAAAGTACATCAGTGCTTATAAATAAGTGAAATATCAATGTTCGATTGAATGATAGCATGAGATCCCACATCATTAGAGAGGGGAACAAAGCTGTAAGGACCGGGCTGACTCGATGACTCTAAAAGATGGGTAAATTTTTCGTGAAATAAAACAAAAGAAGTTAAAACATTATATATACATTATATCAAAATAAAGTTTGTACATAAGTATTTAAAACACAACATACTAGTTAAAACACAAAATAACTAACGAACACAAAACATTTTAAGACAAAAGGGTTGAGGACGACGGGTGAGATTAGTATATGGCACCTGCTCCCGACCTCAACTAGCTCCTTATTACCTGAAAAAAAAAAAAAAAAAAAAAAAGGAGAATAAGGAATGAGTACAAAGACTTAATAAGTAGCCTACTTGTAGGCTCTTAATCGTGTACTTGATAGGTTAGGGTACCACATTATTTGTTCTTGTCTTGTTCTTGTTTTTGTTTTTGTTCTTGTTCTTGTTCTTGTTGTAAGTACTTATGCCATCTACTTCTTGTTCTTTACTTCTTGATTATCCTTTAAGGGCCTTAGTACCATGGTTCTTGGTTTTTGTCCTCAGAACTAGGATATCGATCCATGTTCTAGTCCTTGATCTTTCTCTTATTCTTGGTACTTTCTTGGTTCTTGATTCGTTCTCCAAGACACTCCCCCTAGGATTTACGGCACTAGCCATGCACTTGACAATCCTATGTCCAAGGCTTCATGTGTTCTAAGTGACATAGCCTTAACCTACGTCCAAGGCTTCATGTGCTCCAAGCGACGTAGTCTTACCCACATCATAGGGCTTACCCTTTGATACGGTCTTCTAACCTATGCCCAAGGCTTCATGCGTTCCAAGCGGCATAGTAAAAAAATCTACATCCAAGGCATCTTGCGTTCCAAGCGATGCAGTCTAATCCACAATTAAGGGCTTGCCCTATAATACAGTCTAAATACCTATGCTCAAGGCTTCATGCGTTCCAAGCAGCGTAGTCTAAGTCATGAGCATGCTGTACCGTGGGAGATCTTAGGTGGTTCTTGATTCTTGGTTAAGGTAACTTACTCTCTTCTTGTTCCCCCGTGACCTTAGACTACTCCCCATGATGGACCATAAAGGTCACATGGTCGGTGCATACATGAACATTGCATCCTGCAAATCTTTTGGGTACCCATAACATGGTGCAGGACATCTCATCTAGGTAAAGGAAACTTGAGGCCAAACATGACATCCTACAAAGGAAACATGGTGCAAGGCATCCCACCTAGAAGAGGAATTCTTAGGCCTCTAAAAGTACCGCTTGGTGGGAGGTCACAGGTCACTATGTATATGATTAGAGTATTACGTAGAGTTTCTGAGTTTGGGGACCTTGGTCCCTCGTCCTTGAGTCAACCTAGTAAAGCTTGTGTGATGTTGTTCTTGGTTCTCAATCTTGTAAGTTTTTAAGGTCCATAATTTCTTGAGGTGTAAGTTGCAACTTTCATTTGTAACCATATGAACCCATCTTAGCGTGAGTCGTTCTAGAAGGTCATAGATTCCTAGGAGTTTTTTGGAGGGTTCTAGAAGAGTCTTGATTCTTGTGGTGCTTCTTGGGTCCTGACTTGGTTTAGGTTCCAAACTTGCTCCAATCAACTTGAAATCTCAAACATATCTTCATGTCCTTGAGAATAAATCTTATAAGAATTATCAAATCATTTGAAGCACGTATAGACCTTGAATTATCATAAGTAGTCCTAGGGGCATTTTAGTCATTTACCCCTAATTCTTGGTTTTGCTACTGAACAAGCTCCAATAGTTTTCAAACTTGACCACATCATCAAGCATCATAAAATAAGATCTAGTTAAGTGTTTCATAATATTTGGAGGTCATCTAGGTCATGAACCCGAGGTAGATATCCTTAGGGGCATTATGGTCATTTTGTACCGTTTCTTGGTTTACCTACTTATCCTTATCCAATGACTACCAAATTTCATATATAACCTCGACATGCTATAATATGCTAAGCATTAAAGTTTCATAGGTAGCAGAGTTCATTTAGTCAGTTATTTTAGTGTTACCTAATTTTCGAGCAATTTGATTGGTTTAAGGCCTTAACTCATGCTCCTTTGAGTTTTTCTTTCATATATCCTTAATTCATACTTTGTTTAAGGTTCATATGGAAATCCAAGTAATTCCTACAAGTATTTCTTAACAAAAAGTTCAAGGTGGCTACTTACCTCATCGTTGACGTTCAGGACCTTCGTTCTTGAGCTTCCGATATCTGAATTACCTCAAATTTCCTTACACAAACTCCTTATTGTGTCTAGTTTCTGGAACCATAAAGATTTTTGAGAGCCAGCCTGGAAGGGAGTTAAAATTGAGAAAGACAAAGGGAATATTGAGTTTTGGGTCGACATGGCCGGTTCAACTGAACCGGCCATGTCATCGTCTTCTTCCTCTAGACGAGAAGAAGACGCGCATGACATATAGCACCCCCGTCTGAAACTGAACCTCCGTAGCTCCAATCACGTAATTTTTCTCCTCTATTTCTTCACGAAACTTAAAGATGGTGTTACAAGGAAGAGCTAGGAATTGATTTCATACATTCTCGTGGATTGTAGCCTAAGATATTTGCTTCCAAAGTTCGTCTAAAATATGATTTGTCGCCGAAGCAAAAACAGAGGATTTGTTATTGGGTATCCGATTCTAGGGGTTTCAAGACTCGATTTGTTCATGAAACCTCTTTCTTATTCTTTCCTCAAGCAACATGAATTGGTTTGGAGGAACGAAGTTGAGTGTGTGTTCGCAATTTTGGAGAATCGTCCTCGGTCTACAAATTAGCCAAAACGCCAGAAAATCGATCTCTTGGGTAGCTTGTTTTACGATGTTTCAGCTCTCGATTCCTTCATTAAAGTTACTCAACTTCTTCCTCTGAAACTAAAAGAATCCTTAATTTTAAGGAAAATGGACCATAGATAGGAATTCGAAACTTACCACCGATTTGAGCCCAAAACGGATTTTCTTCAATTGGGCACGTTCCTGAGGTTATTTCTCTTTGTGGTCTTCTATGGAAACATTCCTTGAAGGTGTAGAAACTTATTGGGATCGTCCTAGCTCGATGGATTCTTGTGTATCCTCGGATTGGAATTTTGAGTTTTCCTTGAAGCTCTTTAGTGGCGGATTGGATTGGGGGACGGGTTTCTAGTCACTTTCAGCACTCAATTCCTTCATAGAACTTGTGGTTAATCTTGTTTAGAAACTATAGGAACAGGTTCGAAAGGAAATGGTGGGGAATTGCTCCAAAATTTGGAAGAAATCCAAGAGTAGGAGACCTAAAATCTAAACGCTTATTGATTACGATTGGGAGCTCGACCTTGCTCGATTCTTGTTTCAAACTATTCCTCAACTTCAAACTTTATAGGGGAAGCTTAAATCGAGATTGAGAGCTCCCAAAGCGTTGTTAATTAGAGGTTGGATTTTCTGGAAAACCAATCGGAAATATCATCTCCGATCAGCGAGCTACCGACCTTGGTTTTGAATCCTAGTCGTTGGATGTGATGATCTATGAGTGTTCTAGAATTATCCAATTTTGGAGGAGATCCAACGGCTAAGAGTCAATATTCGATGGATTTTGTGCAGGTGGTCATTGTTGATAATCTGATTCTTGCCCGAATGACAGTTTCGTAATTATCCATATCTTGAAGGGTAAATTAAAGTATCCTAGCTATGATTCATGGTTATAGGCTTCGTAACCAAGTTATAATGTAGGTTCTTTTAAGGGTTAGTTAAATAATCTTTAATATGAATTTGTCTTGAAGGGAAAGAGATGACATAGTATCGTGTAGCTGATAAAGGCACTAAATCACTTCCCATATAATTATATTGATAGGTTAAATACATGTTATTCGTAAAGGGTAATAGTTAAACTTTAATAGTAAACATTGTTAATGTATAGTATACATATTTGTATCAAAAGAGCTTGTTGAGCTAGGGGCGTGCCCGAGGTGCATGTAATATCCAGTGCTATCAAGTTGTTATACAAAAACACCTCATTTTTAGGGCCTTCAAGACTTACATTTCTATATGATTTCGGTTGTCCCTTCCTTCTAATGGGTTTTGAATATAAAAAATAGTTTGTTAGTCTAACCTAAATAAATATTATGAACTAAATACAACAAATAAGAGTATCGTTCTTGTCTCAATTGTTTTCATGTTATTCGATTAAAAATTGAATGTGTATCAATATGTTAATATTTGGTATATAGAGTCGCTATTTGACATACAATCTATCTTCTATTTTTTTATAGATAGAAAACATCTCATTTTATAGAGATATAATTTATTACCTCCAAGAAGTTCCTTATCTTATCGATCGATCTCCGTAGTCAAGAAGTTCCTTCGAGCTATTCTCCTAAGATTCATGCAAATTGTTACCTCCATCGAGCAGTCCGGCGACCTTATCAAGGTTTTTGGTCGTTTTAAGGTCCATGAGGAGACAATTTTTGTTATGAAGACAAAAAGGAGGAGAAACACCTCTTACTCACATATGTGGAGTGGCTCACACAGACGAAAAGGAATGATGTGGTTGACTCTTTTTTTTCAAGTACGAGGGGATGTGGTAGCCATAACGAGAAAAAAAAAAGGTCTTGGGTCTGGTCATAGACATGGATGTGGACGTGGTGGCAGAGGAGGCTGTGACAATAGCTCACAAACCCACGATAATTCCAACCCTGAGAAGGACAATAGTATGATCAAGTGTTACTCTCGTGGAAAATATGGGAACTATGCAGTAGAGTGCCGCAAGAAGAAGCGCGATGTGGAGGGAAATCTCACACTCACCGGGATCAAGAGCTTGCACTGATGTTAGTTGAGAAGATGCCTAACCTGTTGATGCTCAACGAAGAGAAGGTTATTGTAAACCTTCTCAAAAAAGGAGAAGACCAAGTGAAGACCAACATGTGATACCTTGACAATGGAGCAAACAACCACTTGACCGGAGATCAAACAAAGTTCAAGGAGCTTGATGAGAAGTCATTGGAAATGTGAAGTTTGGCGATGGATCAATTGTACTGATATAAGGCAAATGATCCATCTTGTTGCAGTGCAAGAATGGTGACCAATGTTTACTGACCATGGTATATACTATATCCCAAACTTGAAGAGTAACATTATTAGTCTTAGTTAGAGGACGAAAGGAGGAAGCAGAGGGGAGCTAGTTAGCTTGTCCCTTAAGATGTTCGACAGAAATGGAACTGATGGTGTTAATATAACACATGCAGAAGCAATTTGGATCTTTGGCAGTTTAAGTACATCAATTATAATAAATTGGCTAGCATGTTGAAAAGCATTAAAATCAATGAGTTTGAATATTAACATGTTGTAGTTTAAATCCTTTTTCCTCACGAACCAGTTTCGAACCACCACTAGTTTCTTCCCTACTATTCTCCGGCCTTAGAACGAGATTGTGGAATCCAGTGAGTGACTAATTTTAAAAGAAATTTAGTAGATGTAAAGAGAGTTTTGAGAGAATTTCTCAAAGTTTTCAAGAACCCTTATACATGTACCTTGATCACTCTATTTATAGAGTGATATTTGCTTCTTCATGCAAATTTGCGATCACCAACACTCAAAATTCCACTCAATTTGTGGGATTACGTGGCAAGCATGCAAGTTTGAATTAACCAAATGTTGACACTCAAAATTCCACTCAAATTTTTGGAGTTTATTTGGCAAACATGCAAGCTTGGTTAAACCAAATTTTGAAACATGCAAGTTTGATCAAACAAAATTTTGACACTCAAAATTCCACTCAAATTCGTGGGATTATGTGGCAAACATGCAAGTTTGTTAAACCATATATTGACACTCAATATTTCACTAACTCAAACATGGATTAAGTGAAGTCAACATTTTGACTTTTTCTATTTTAATTCAACAATTAATTTGAATAATTAATTTCAAATCAAAATAATATTAAAGAATTAACTAAACAATTTAATTAATATTTAACATTAAATCAAATGCCAATCTCAATCAATTTCGGCACATATTGATTATGAATCCCTATTCATAATTAAAATATTTAAATCTTATTTAAATATCTCAAATTCTCTCATTTTGTTTAATTCATAATTAAATCAAAATACGGTTAAACATATCGAATATATTTAGCGCATATTTCCTAATTTGAGTTCGAATACTTCAAACTCACTCGTCACACTGTTCTAAGGTTTAGTACGATATGAGCTAGCAGGAGGACCTAATGGACCTACAGATCATGGGCTCCAACGATTCAGGAATAACCGGCAAAACTCATTAACCTTTTAACCAACATTCGTTAACTACTAGGACACTCCACTATTAGTAGTTGCACTTCCCTCACTATAGATATATTTTTGTCCATTAGATATAACCATGATTAGTAAGTCGATCCTTCACCAGTTGTTCGTAACTAGAGTTGGGTCAATTTACCGTTTTTACCCTTAAAGTTACTTCTTGTTCCTGAAGTCCCACTGATCCTCTAATGAACAATTGATTTGTGGTCCAACCAACAAACCGAATCCCTCTTGGGCCAATGAGAGGGTGGGGCCTGTTGTTCAAGACCTAGAGTCAGTACTTAAGGGAACAACCTCTCTACTGTCCCTAAAAGCGGGTAGGAGTGAATTCCATCTTGCACCCTATGTCCCTAGCTATTCACCCAGTCTTACCCTTGAAATGGGAGGCTTATTGAGTCGGCGAACTCGGGCCACTCTCACCCATGCAAATCTAAGGATAATTCTGAATAAACAGGAGTTTATAGTTAGCTCAAAATTAAGGTCGAGTTACCTAAGTCATCGAGTGAAAAAATTAGTCTCAACAGTAAACGACATTATAAAGTGAGAGTGATTTTCTTCATGGTCCGATCTTATGCAATACTCATTGCATAAGACGCCCCCACTCCCATGTCTCCACATATACAATTTAGTGATCATATTGTTTATATCATATACAAAAGTGGGCCGCATCCATAGTGTCCCCAGGATAAGGTACTTAGTCTTATCCCTATACTATAGATCATTTTGACTATATACTTGACCTTGATCCACTCTTATGTCTCTACATATAGTTCAAGTAATCATACTTAGCCAGAGTATTCTTAGTTTGTTGGATTTAGATTAATGATCGTAAAATTCACGTTATTCAATAACAATCTTTACTGAATAAACATCAATAATAACATTATTGAAAATAGAATATGTTTTTATTTCCAAACTATGTGTTTTAGGACATAAAACCCAACAAAGTTGGAATAGACTCATAATGGAGATGACGAGATGCATGCTTCATGAGAAGGATCTTCCAAGACGTTTTTGGGGAAAAGCAGCAGACATTGTTGTGTGCTTGGAAAATCGAATTTCATCAAAAGCTGTAGAGAACCTGATACCATTTGAAGTTTGGTAAAGTTCCTTAGAGTATTTGGGTGTCTTTGCTTTACTTACATTCCACAGGTCATGCGTGATAAGCTTGACAAAAAGGTAGAATCTGGCATCTTTATTGGGTATAGCCCTATATCCAAAGCTTACAGAGTTTTTCAACCACACACTAGTCGTGTTATTGGGAGGCGAGATGTTCATTTTGCTGGAAATGAGCAATGGAATTGGGAAGAAATGACGAAGGTGAATAAGATTTCTAATGCACCAAACAATTTAATCTTTGGTAGCATGTTTGAAGAGTCTGAAGATGAATGACTAGAAAAGTCTGAAGATGAATGACAAGAAGAGTCTGAAGATGAACGACAAGAAGAGTGTGAAGATGAACGACAAGAAGAGCCTGAAGATGAACGATAAGATGCTTTGGTTGATGATGCACCTGTCAGAGGAGGAGGCTTTCAGTGATCGAGAAAAACAAAACCTGGGCGTTGGTTGATCGACTTATAAACAGAAAGATAATTGGAGTAAGATGGGTGTTCAGGAAAAAGCTTGGAGTTCACCGCATCTAAATAAGGAGGAGTGTTAAAAATCACATGTTTGTTTAGATTGTTGTCAGTTAGTATCTGATTAAATCTCCTTATAGTTTGGAGTTGATTTAGTTTTGATTTGTTTACTGGTTTGCTACCAGATTTTCTGTAGATTTTTAGATATTCTCTGTATATATAGAGCCTTCTTGCTCTTCATAATACAATCTTCTCATCAACCATTCAATCACTCACTCTTTTCACTAACAGTATGGAACAGATTACCTTGATAATCAAGATCAAGAGTAAAGAAAACTCATTTCTAAACTCGTGATTCGAATCACTCCACAAGAGGCTTGATCAATACCATTTAAATGACTCTCGCATGTAAGTTCTAAATAAAAGAATTTGCAAAGAAAATCTTAGCTTTCATCAAAGCTAAAAAATAGAAATTCTATTCTTTTTTTTAGTTCCAAAATGTGATCTTTCTCATCAAAGAAAAGAAGGTTTTATATCGTGTTTACAACCTTAAACTATGTGACACATAACTCCCAAATTAAATTCGCTGGTAAATGAGAAATACTCATAACCTAGTATTAAAATGGCTAGTTAAGGGTGGGTTACAATATAACCTAACTCCTATATTAATAGCTAGCTTAAATATGACAAACAAATATTTAAATTATATTTAAACAGTGCAATGAATGAAATGTGCTTATTAGTCATCCTTAGACTAGTTCCATAAATTCAGTGAGTTCGTTAAATGCAACTTAAAGTGCATTTAATGCATCTCTTTCTTGAAGCTCAACTTTGCACAACATATAAGGAAGATCTCCAACGTCTTCTAGAATTTCCTTTGATGAGCTCACCATAGCTCGAATATAAGTGTACAAGATTTGTTGTAGCTTCTTGGCTCTCGTCCTTGTAATTGGACCTTAAGGTATGGAAATCCCTTGGTCGTGGTTCATATCACAAATTAAGACATGGAACTTCCTACCATGCTGGATAGAAATTGAACTCACTAAAGTTTTAAAAGTGTCAAAACATGATTTTTAAAATTTCATATTTTGAGAATATCTCGAAGTTCGAGTTAGTTCTCTTACACGCCACGTCACAAACTCAAGTTGATAAAAAATTTCTACTAGGGAGAAGCACCAACATCGTTATAAGTTATGCTTCATTCTCATCTCTAGAAGTAGGGCTTGACGACCTCCGACCTTGTGCTTAACAGCCACACGCTCTAACCAACTGAGCTATTCTAGCCAATCAGTTGTTACCATCCAAGCCCAGTAGTTGATATTGTCTACTTTCGTTCGTTACGTATCGCTGTCAGCCTCACGATTTTAAACCGCATCTAGTAGGGAGAGGTTTTCAGACCCTTGTAAAAATGTTTCTTCACCTCTCCAATCGATGTGGGATCTCACTATCCATACCTTCTGAGGGCCAAGTGTCCTTACTAGTACATCGCCTAGTGACTAGCTTTGATATCATTTGTAAAAGTTCAAGTGCATTGCTAGCAGACATTGTCCATTTTGGCCCATTAGGTATTGTCGTCAGCCTCACAGTTTTAAAACGGGCCTATTAAGGAGAGGTTTCTGCACCCTTATCAGGATTGTTTCGTTCCTCTCTCCCACTGCTAGTAGATATTATCTATTTTAATCCGTTACGTATTGCCGTCAGCCACAAAGTTTTAAAATGTGTCTACTAGGGAGACGTTTACACACACATATCAGAAATGCTCAATTTTCCTCTCGAACACATGCGGGATTGCACAATAAGCAGTCAGGATGATCGAGTGGTCTAAGGCACCAGATTACCTTGATAATCAAGATCAAGAGTAAAGAAAACTCATTTCTAAACTCGTGATTCGAATCACTCCACAAGAGGCTTGATCAATACCATTTACACACCCAAATACGGAATGCTAAATTCTCCTCTCAAAACAATCCTGGAACACATAATAAGCAGGATGGGTGAGTGGTCTAAAGTGCCAGACTTAAGTTTTGGTGCTCATGAAGAGGGTAACTTTTTTCAAAGTTAAAGGCATGGAACTTCCTACCATGGTGGATATCAATTAAACTCATTAGAGTTTTAAAAGTGTCGAAACATGATTTTTTAAAACTACAAATTTTGAGAATATCTCAAATCAGTTCTCTTAAATTTCTACTAAGGCAAAGCACCAACACACTTATAAAGTATGAGAGTTTTAAAAGTGTCAAAACATGCTTTTTTTAAAACTACAAATTTTGAGAATATCTCAAATCAGCTCTCTTACATGCCACGTCACAAATGAAAGTTCATTGAAAATTTCTACGAAGGCAAAGCACCAACACACTTATAAGGTATGCTTCATTCCTAAAGCTAGAGAAGGGCTTGAACCTTCAAACTTGCCACGTCACAAATGAAAGTTCATTGAAAATTTCTACGAAGGCAAAGCACCAACACACTTATAAGGTATGCTTCATTCCTAACGCTAGAGAAGGGCTTGAACCTTCAAACTTGCCACGTCACAAATGAAAGTTCATTGAAAATTTCTACGAAGGCAAAGCACCAACACACTTATAAGGTATGCTTCATTCCTAAAGCTAGAGAAGGGCTTGAACCTTCAAACTTGTAGTTAATAGCCACACGCCCTAACAAACTAAGCTATTCCAGCCAATCATTTGTTGCGATCCAAGAAAACCATTAGTTGATATTGTCAGATTTCGTTCGCTACATATTGCTGTCACCCAAATGGTTTTAAACCGCATCTACTAAGGAGAGGTTTTCAGACCCTTGTAAGAAATGTTTCTTCACCTCTCCAATTGATATAGGATCTCACAATCCACCCCTTCTGAGGGCCAAGCGTCCTCACTAGCGCATCGCCTGGTGACTAGCTCTGATGTCATTCATAAAAGTCAAAGCGCACAACTTGCAGACATTGTCCATTTTTTTCCGTTAGGTATTGCCATCAGCCTCACAGTTTTAAAACGCGCCTATTAGAGAGAGGTTTTCGCCGTTTATTAGGATTGTTTCGTTCCTCTCTCCAACAATTAGTAGATATTATCTATTTTAATCCGTTACGTATCGTCATCGGCCTCACAATTTTAAAACGCATCTACTATGGAGACATTTACACACCATATATGAAATGCTGAACTCCCCTCTCAAACCAATCAAGGCACACACCATTAGTAGTCAGGATGGCCGAGTGGTCTAAGGCGCCAGACTCAAGTTCTAGTCCTCGTAAGAGGGCGTGGGTTCAAATCCCACTTCTGACATCTCATATTATTGTGAGGCAAAACGCGAGACACAGTGGATGATATCATTGTTTACCATTAAATAATAAGAACTTCCTACCATGGTAAGAACTTTTGCTAAAAAAATGATGGAACCTGCACCCCCTACACTCTCTCTTAGGATTGTGCGGCTACCTTCGGGTGTTGAAAAACTCATTGATGGAGCCGAGCTACTACTACTAAAGGAGGTAGACCTTCGGTGTCACCATGAGGGAAGCCAACAAGGGATTTCGGGCGGGGGCGGAATCGAAGCGAAGAAATTCTGAGTTCATGCCATGACGATATATATGGAAGGGCAGTTTTGTTGATGCATTCCTGTTGAGAATGAAGAAGAGAGATCCTCTTTTGAACAGAAAAATTTGGTCACGTAGATCTTCGATTTTGCTGAAATTCGTTGATAGCTCCGTACGAATTTACAATGGAAAATCTTCTGTTTGTTGTAAGATCACTAAAGTAAGGGTTGGTCATAAATTTGGAGAGTTTGCTTCGACACGGAAATGAAGACTTTCAAGAACAAATATTGGACCGGGAAAAAAAGGGGAGAAAGTCAAGGCGAATATGGCACGAAAAGGAAATCCGATTTCGGTAAGACTTGATCTGAATCGTAGTTTAGATTCAAGTTGGTTCAGTGAGGGCGGCCGCGAAAGTCACTGAATAGGTCAGTCTTTTCCTTTTGTTCTATATTGAAAATCAAAAAAGCGTGGGAGGACATTGCACAAATGTCGAGGACGGACACGACTTCTTCTAATGCTAGAAGACCACAGGAAGACACCCGGGACCAGAGCATGTCGTGAAGAAGCACACTGGCCGTGCTTCGACCGTATCTCCGGGGCACAGTTGAATGTAGATATCATGAACGCGAGGTGCAGGATACTAGGCTGAGAAACCCGGGCAACCACTACCCTATGTTCTCATTAAATAATAAGAACTTCCTACTTCCTACCATGGTGGATTTAAAATGACTCGCCAATGCTCTTTAAAAAGTGTCAAAACAAGATTTTTGAGAATATCTGTAAGTTCGAGTTAGTTATCTTAAACACCACGTCACAAACAACCGAAGTTGATTGAAAAAATATATTATTAAAGGGAAGCACCAACACCCCATGCTTCATTTGACTTCGCTAGAAAGTGGACTTGAACCTCCGACCTTATGGTTAACAACCACATGCTCTAACCAACTGAGCTATTCCAGCCAACAATTTGTTAAATACCAAGACAATCATTAGTTGATATTGTCTGCTCTCGTTCGTTACTTATCGCTGTCACCCTCATGGTTTTAAACTGCATCTACTGTGGGACAAGCGTCCTCATTGGCGCATCGCCTGGTGACTAGCTCTGATATCATTCATAAAAGTCCAAGCGCACAACTAGCAAACATTGTCCATTTTTTCCCGTTAGGTATTGCCATCAGCCTCACAGTTTTAAAACGCACCTATTAGAGAGAGGTTTTCGCCACTTATTAGGATTTTTTCATTCCTCTCTCCAACAATAAGTAGATATTATCTATTTTAATCCGTTACGTATCGTCGTCAGCCTCACAGTTTTAAAACGCGTCTACTATGGAGACATTTACACACCATATACGGAATACTGAACTCCCCTCTCAAACCAATCAAGGCACACACCATTAGCAGTTAGGATGGCTGAGTGGTCTAAGGCGCCAGACTCAAGTTCTGTTCCTTGTAAAAGGGGTGTAGGTTCAAATCCCACTTCTAACATCTCATATTATTGTGAGGCAAAATGCGAGACACAGTGGATAAAATCTACTAGTGGTTGAAACGTAACGTATCATTGTTTATCATTAAATAATAAGAACTTACTTCGACTCGCCAATGCCTTTTAAAAAGTGTCAAAACATGATTTTTGAGAATATCTGTAAGTTCGAGTTAGTTATCTTACACACCACGTCACAAACAACCGAAGTTGATTGCAAAATACACTATTAGAGGGAAGCAGCACCAACACACAATGCTTCATTCGACTTCGCTAGAAGGAGGGCTTGAACCTCCGACCTTGTGGTTAACAGCCACACGCTCTAACCAACTGAGCTATTCCAGCCAACAATTTGTTACAAACCAAGACCATCATTAGTTGATATTGTCTGCTCTCGTTCGTTACGTATCGCTGTCACCCTCATGGTTTTAAACTGCATCTACTAAGGATGAGTTTTCAGACCCTTGTAAGAAATGTTTTTTCACCTCTCAATCGATGTGGGTTCTCACAAAGCAACCATTCTGTGGGCCAAGCGTCCTCACTGGCGCATCGCCTGATGACTAGCTCTTATATCATTCGTAAAAGTCCAAGCGCACAACTAGCAAACATTGTCCATTTTTTCCCGTTAGGTATTGCCATCAGCCTCACAGTTTCAAAACGCGCCGATTAGAGAGAGGTTTTCGCCGCTTATTAGGATTGTTTCGTTCCTCTCTCCAACAATTAGTAGATATTATCTATTTTAATCTGTTACGTATCGTCATCAGCCTCACAGTTTTAAAACGCGTCTACTATGGAGACATTTACACACCATATACGAAATGCTGAACTCCCCTCTCAAACCAATCAAGGCACAGAGCATTAGTAGTCAGGATGGCCGAGTGGTCTACGGCGCCGACTCAAGTTTTGTTCCTCGTAATAGTGGTTGAAACGTATCATTGTTTATCATTAAATAATAAGAACTTCCTACTTCCTACGTTGAAATAATAAGAACTTCCTACAAACGTATTTATTGAATAATAAGAACTTCCTACTTCCTACGTTGAAATAATAAGAACTTCCTACTTCCTACGTTGAAATAATAAGAACTTCCTACTTCCTACGTTGGTGGATTTAACTTGACTCGCCAATGACGCTTTTTAAAAAGTGTCAAAACATGATATTTGAGAATATCTGTAAGTTCGAGACAAACAACTGAAGTTGATTGAAAATATATATTAAAGGGAAGCACCAACACCCATGCTTCGTTCGAATGGAGGGCTTGAATAATATAACAATTTATATACTCATGGAACCCTAAACATGCATACTATACATTATAACACTTATAACATACTTGGAATGAATGAAACATGCTTAGCCTATGGTGGGATTTTAAATCTATATGACATACTTTATGCATATACATTTTCTATTTAATTAAAACATATATTCATAATGCATAATTAATTAAACACACTAAAGTTGGTTGGTTTTGGCATTTTAAAGCAAGCAATTAACTAAATTATTACACTAATAATTAAAAATAACTTGAGCCGCTCCCGAGGATCACGAACTGGGCGAACCAACCCTTAAAAACGTTGAATCGGACCCCAACGGCAGAAAAAATACCCGAACCGCCTCTTCCATCTTCTTCGGTTCAGCTTGCTATCTCTTCCATTTTCGATCAATTACAACCTAAAATGGACTCTAATGACTCCATAAAAATTACAGACCTTTCTTCATTCATTAAAGCCGATACACATTAGGCTTATTACAATAATTGTATCAAATGGAAGTATAAAAAAAATGCCAAAACCAAAATCATCCACTTTAGCAACCACAAATTTCATTCATAAATAGGTACCCACCATGATCAAATTAATGTAAATAAAGTGCCTAAAACTTGCTCTGATACCAATTGATGGTGTTAATATAACACATGCGGAAGCAATTTGGATCTTAGGCACTTTTAGACATCAATTATAGTAAATAACTAGCATGTTCATAAGTATTGAAACTTAATGAGTTTGAATACTAACTTTTTGTAGTTCAAACTTCTTTTTCCTCACGAACCGGTTTCGAACCACCACTAGTGTCTTCTCTACTATCCTCCGGCCTTAGAACGGGATTGTAGAATCCGGTGAGTGACTAAACTTGGGAGGGATTTTGTATATGTGAATTGAGTGTTTGTGAGAGGTTTTTCTCAAGGTTTTTCACCAAGAAGAAGAAGAAGACCTTCCATGTACCATGATCACTCTATTTAAAGAGTCATGTTTGCATGTTCATGCAAATTTGAGATCACCAAATTTTGACACTTAAAATTCCACTCAAATGTTTGGGATTATGTGGCAAGCATGCATGTTTGAGTTAACCAAATTTTGACACTCAAAATTCCACTCAAACTTGTGGGGTTTATTTGGCAAGCATGCAAGTTTGGTTAAACCAAATTTTGACACCTTAAAATTCCACTAACATGGATTTTTTTCCATTAAATGAAGTCAACATTTTGACTTTCTTCATTTTAATTCAACAATTAATTTGAATAATGAATTTCAAATTAAAGTAACATTAAATGATTAATTAAACTATTTAATTAATATTTAATATTAATTCAAATGCCAATCCCAATCAATTCCGATACATAATTGATTAAGATATTTAAATCTTATTTAAATATCTTAGATTCTCTCCTTTTGTTTAATTCTTAAATAAAACAAAAATGCGGTTAAATATATCGTATATATGTAGCGCATATTCCCTAATTTGAATTCGAACACTTCGAACTCACTCGTCACACTGTTCTATGGTTTAGTCTGATATGAGCTAGCAGAGGGACCTAATGGACCTATAGATCATGGGCTCCAACGATCCAAGATTAACCGGCTAAACTCATTAACCTTGTTAACCAACATTCGTTAACTACTAGGACACTCCACTATAGCCTTGTAGTTGCACTCCCCTCACTATATATATATTTCTGTCCATTTGATATAACCATGATTAGTAAGTCGATCCTTCATAGGTTGTTCATAACTAGAGCTGGGTCAATTTACCGTTTTACCCCTAAAGTTACTTCTTGTTCCTTATGTCTCACTGATTCTCTAATGAACAATTGGTTTGTGGTCCAACCAGTAAACCGAATCCCTCTCAGGCCAATGAGAGGGTGGGGCCCCTTGTTCAAGACCTGGAGTCAGCGCTTAAGGGAACTATCTTTCTTCTATCCCTAAAACTGGGTAGGAGTGAATTCCATCTTGCACCCCACGTCCCCAGCCATTCACCCAGTCTTACCCCTGAAATGGGAGGCCTATTGAGTCGGCGAACTAGAGCCACTCTCACCCATGCAAATCTAAGGATAATTCCGAATAAATAGGAGTTCATGGTTAGCTCAGGATTAAAACCGAGTTACCTAGGTTATCCAATGAAAAGAAAATCAGTCCCAACAGTAAACGACATTATAAAGTGAGAGTGGTTTTCTTCATGGTCCGATCTTATGCAATACTCATTGCATAGGATGCCCCCACTCACATGTCTCCACATGTACAATTTAGTGATCACATTGTTTATATCATATACAAAAGTGGGCCGCATCCATAGTGTCCCCGGAATAAGGTACTCAGCCTTATCCTTATACTATAGATCATTTTGACTATATACTTGAACTTGATCCAATCTTATATCTCTACATATAGTTCAAGTAATCATACTATAGCCAGAGTGTTCTTAGTTTATTGGATTTAGATTAATGATCGTACAATCACTTTATTCAATAACAATCTTTACTGAATAAACAACAATAATAACTTTATTGAAAATAGAATATGTTTTTGTTTACAAACTATGAGTTTTAGGACATAAAACCCAACAAACTCCCACTTGGACTAAAACTCTAGTGGGGTTTTATAACGTTGAGTAGAGAGAAATACAATAAACTAGGGCATCACATACTCATGCCATTTCTCCCACTTGCCCTAGATTACATAACTCGTAGTCCTAGACTCACTAGGTGCCCTTCAAACACTTTAGCCGTGAGGGGCTTTGTAAATGGATCAGCAATGTTGTGCTCTGAAGCTATCTGTGTAACGATCACATCTCCTCGTTGCACAATCTCCCTTATGAGATGATATTTGCGCTCAATATGTTTTCCTCGCTTATGGCTTCTTGGTTATTTTGAATTTGCAACTGCTCCACTGTTATCACAATAAAGAGTGACGGGAAGATGCATATTTAGAACGACTTCCAAATCAGTTAAGAACTTCCTAATCCATACATATTCTTTCGCTGCTTCACAAGCAGCAACATACTCAGCCTCCATGGTGGAATCAGCAATGCAACCTTGCTTTATGCTTCTCCATATTATTGCTCCTCCGTTCAGAGTGAAGACAGATCCTGGTGTCGATTTCCTCGAATCTACATCGGTCTGAAAATCTGAGTCAGTGTAACCTGTAAGGATCAGATCCTTAGCACCGTACATTAGCATATAGTCCCTCGTTCTCCTAAGATACTTGAGGATATTCTTAACGGCAGTCCAATGAGCACGTCCCGGATTGGACTGATATCTGCTGACAATTCCCACAGCATAGCATATGTCGGGTCGAGTACATAGTATGGCATACATCAGACTGCTGACCGCTGATGCATAGGGAATGTGTCTCATATCCTCAACTTCTTGAGGTGTCTTAGGACTTTGTTCCTTCGACAAATGAACTCCATGCCTGAAAGGTAATAATCCTTTCTTGGAGTCCTGCATCTTATATCGAATCAACATTTTGTCGATGTACGATGCTTGAGACAATGCTAGTGTTTTGTTCTTGCGATTTCGAACAATTTGGATTCCAAGAACAAACTGAGCCTCTCCCAAATCTTTCATTTGGAATTGTGTCGCTAGCCAATGCTTAATGTCAGTCAGAAATCCCACATCATTTCCAATGAGTAGGATATCGTCAACGTACAACACCAGGAAAGCTACTGTAGAGTTGACTATCCTTTTATAAACACAAGGTTCGTCAACATTTTGTTTAAAGCCATAAGATTTGATCGCAGTATCAAACTTTATATTCCAGGATCGAGATGCTTGCTTCAACCCATAAATGAATCTTTTAAGCTTGCAAACCCTTTGCTCGTGATCCTGTTCAATGAACCCCTCTGGTTGAGCCATATAGATACTCTCTTCAAGATTGCCGTTTAGAAAGGCTATCTTAACATCCATTTTCCAAATTTCATAATCATAAAATGTGGCAATAGACAAGAGTATTCTAATCGATTTAAGCATAGCAACAGGAGAGAAGGTTTCTTCATAGTCCACCCCCTCTCTTTGGGTATAACCCTTTGCTACTAGTCGAGCTTTAAAGGTCTGTACCTTATCGGTTTGGTCTCGTTTCCTCTTATAGATCCATTTGCAACCAATAGGTTTTACCCCATCTGGTTGATCTACAAGTTCCCAGACTGTATTGAAGTACATTGACTCCATTTCAAGATTCATGGCTTTAATCCACTGATCTCTATCTCCATCATTCATTGCCTGTTTATAGGTCAATGGATCCTCATCGCCATCATCAGGTATGATGACTTGAGTTTCTGCCAAACCCAAGTAACGATCGGGTTGAGTTATAACCCTCCCACTACGTCGAGGCATTCTCAACTCTTGAGAAGGATGTGATTGACCAGAAGTATCAGCTCCATCAACAACTCTTGTTGAAGGACCAGCTTGATCAACAACTCTTGTTGTTTTATCAGTAGCTTCTTTAGAAATCTCACTTAATACTAGTTTGCTATGAGGTTGATGATTTCTTACGTGGTCTTCCTCTAAGAATGTAGCGTTTGTTGATAAAAACACTCTATTTTCTTGAGGGTCATAAAACAAACCACCTTTCGTCTCTTTGGGGTATCCTACGAATAGACATAATTTTGAACGACGTTCTAATTTATTGGGGTTTTGCAACAACACATGTGCTGGACATCCCCTCTCAAACCAATCAAGGCACATGTCATTAGCAGTCAGGATGGCCGAGTGGTCTAAGGTGCCAGACTCAAGTTTTGGTCCTCGTAAGAGGGCGTGGGTTCAAATCCCACTTCTGACATCTCATATTATTGTGAGGAAAAAACGCAGGACACAGTGGATAAATTGTTTATCATTAAATAATAAGAACTTCGCCAATGCATTTTAGAACTTCCTACTTCCTACCATGGTGGATTTAACTTGACTCGCAAATACTTTGGATAAATTTTTTATCATTAAATAATAAGAACTTCGCCAATGCATTTTAGAACTTCCTACTTCCTACCATGGTGGATTTAACTTGACTCGCAAATACTTTTTAAAAAGTGTCAAAACATGATTTTTGAGAATATCTTTCAGTTCGAGTTAGTTATCTTACACACCATGTCACAAAAAGCAACCGAATTTGATTGAAACTATTATATTAATGGGGAAGCACCAACACCCATGCTTCGTTCAACTTCGCTAGAAGGAGGGCTTGAACCTCCGACCTTGTGGTTAACAGCCACACGCTCTAACCAACTGAGCTATTCCAGCCAACAATTTGTTACAATCCAAGAGCATAATTAGTTGATATTGTCTGCTCTCGTTCGTTACGTATCGCTGTCACCCTCATGGTTTTAAACCGCATCTACTAAGGAGAAGTTTTCAGACCCTTGTAAGAAATGTTTCTTCACCTCTCCAATCGATGTGGGTTCTCACAAAGCAACCATTCTGTGGGCCAAGCGTCCTCACTGGCGCATCGCTTGGTGACTAGCTCTGATATCATTCGTAAAAGTCCAAGCGCACAACTAGTAGACATTTTCCATTTTTTCCCGTTAGGTATTGCCATCAGCCTCACAGTTTTAAAAGCGCCTATTAGAGAGAGGTTTTCGCCGCTTATTAGGATTGTTTCGTTCCTCTCTCCAACAATTAGTGGATATTATCTATTTTAATCTGTTACATATCGTCGTCAGTCTCGCAGTTTTAAAACGCGTCTACTATGGAGACATTTACACACCATATACGGAATGCTGAACTCCCCTCTCAAACCAATCAAGCTACACACCATTAGCAGTCAGGATGGTCGAGTGGTCTAAGGTGCCAGACTCAAGTTCTGGTCCTCGTAAGAGGGCGTGGGTTCAAATCCCACTTCTGACATCTCATATTATTGTGTGAGGCAAAACACGAGACACAGTGTATACAATCTACTAGTGGTTGAAACGTATCATTGTTATTCATTATTTGATATTGTCCGCTCTAACCAACTAAGCTATTCCAAGCAATCATTGTCACAATTCAAGCCCACCACTAGTTGATATTGTCCGCTTTCATTCGTTACTTATGGCCGTCAGTCTGACCGCATGTACTTGGGAGAGGTTTTTAAACCCTTGTTATAAATGTTTATAAATGTTTCTTCCCCTCTCCAGTAGATGTCGGATCTCACAATCCACCCCTTCTGAGGGCCTAGCGTCCTCACTGACACATTGTTTGGTGACTAGCTCTAATATCATTTGTAAAAGTCCAAGCTCAATGCTAGTGTCTATTAGGAAGAGGTTTCCACACCCTTATAAGGATTGTTTCGTTCCTCTCTCGAACAGCTAGCGGATTTGTCTATTTTAGTCTGTTACGTATCGCCGTCAGCCTCACAGTTTTAAAACGCGTCTACTAGAAATAGTATTAGGGGATAGGGTCGAAAGTATCATTAGTTTATCAAATGATAAGTATTTCGTAGTCATGGAAAAAGTACCATGGTGGATATCAATTGAACTCACTAGAGATTTAAAATTGTCAAAACATGATTTTTAAACATCAAATTTTGAGAATATCTCTTGGAGTTAGTTCTCTTACATGTCACAAACCCAAGTTAATTTAAAATTTATGTTAGAAGGATGCAAAGGAGGAGGGCTTGAACCTTTGACCTTGTTGTTCACTCTAACCAACTAAGTTATTCCAAGCAATCACTTGTCACAATTCATGCCCACCACTAGTTGATATTGTCCATTTTCATTCGTTATGTATGGTCGTCAGCCTCACGGTTTTAAACCGCATGTACTAGGGATCGGTTTTCAAACCCTTGTAAGAATGTTTCTTCCCCTCTCCAGTAGACGTGGAATCTCACAATCCACCCCTTCTGAGGGCCTAGCGTCCTCACTAGCACATCGTCTGGTGACTAGCTCTAATATCATTTGTAAATGTCCAAGCTCAGTGCTAGTAGACATTGTTCATTTTGGCACATTAGGTATTTTCATCAGCCTCACAGTTTTGAAACGTGCCTATTAGGAAGAGGTTTCCGCACCCTTATAAGGATTGTTTTGTTCCTCTCTCGAACAGCTAGCGGATATTGTCTATTTTAGTCTGTTTCGTATCGTCGTCAGCCTCACAGTTTTAAAACGCATCTACTAGAGAGACGTTTACACACCCTTATAAGGAATGCTTCATTCCCCTCTCAAACCAATGTGAGATCTCACAATAAGCAGTCAGGATGGCCGAGTGGTCTAAGTCGCTAGACTCAAGTTTTGGTCCTCGTAAGAGGGTGTGGTTTCATATACCACTTCTGACAACTCATATTATTGTGAACTAATTTTTTCAATGCGGATCTACTGGACCGTGTATCTCATATCTAGGGTGAACTAAATTTTAATTCCTCAAAATTAGTCAGCTTGCATTGTCACAATAGTGAATAGGTTGGCGCACTACGAGGTTCGATCTAAGTTTTTGAATAGTGCTACTAAGGTGTAGAGGGAATAGAAGGTGGTCCGGCTTTAGTGACATTGTTCACTCTATTAATGGACTTGTAAGCTGTCTTAAATTTTCTTAGGCGTAGTGGAGATTTACATGGTTTTTAGTGTATCTAGGTAGTTTAAATCACATCTCATATTTATACGTCGCTTTTTAAGGCTAATCCAATTTCTGAGAGCACAAAGGTCTACGTAACTAATTATCGCTCACGATCCTAGAATGCTCAGTCTACTAAAAATATAGTGACCTAGGTCATGTGAAACAAGTCTAGCTCTTGTGCCCTACTCTAAACAAGCCTAGCTCTTTCCTATTTTTTTTTCATTGACATTGGGAGACAAAATTTTGTGTTGAAGGGAGATGGCTATTTTTAGGTTTTCTAAAAAAAAAATATTTAAAATGGATTTTTGAAACAATCGTAAAGATTAAGAAGGGAAAGAATGTGAGTTAAAAATTTCAATAGTATTTTTTATTTTTGACTATTTTCTTTTATATTCTTCTTGAGTTCTTAAGAATTTGTAAAGCATTTTTTCCTTCTAATCTCATTTCAAAATTCAGCCTTTAAGACACTCAATAAAATCTCACTTAGAAAAATTAGAAAAATTAATTCTGGTTAGGGTTTTAGTCTAACAAAAATGATTTTAGGTTATTTTTATCTTCTAAAATGTACTCCAAAAAATTCTACTCTTAGAGTTAATGATTTTTCTTGATTATTATCTCATTAAATTCATCTGGATGAGCACTATACTTTTGGTGAAGGCATCAACTAAGGATAGAATCTAGCTTGATGATATGTAAAATGGAAATTGAAGGAAAATGACACCTCAACATCCATTTGTGAAAATGGAGGTTGAATAACTAGTGTTGTTGGTTGAATTGAATTGGACCCGTTGGACTATTTTTTATCTATTTTGATTCACTTTGACATCTTTGTTTGTTAAATGCAATTATTATAATTTTTTATTTTAGAAACTAATTGAAAGATTTTGAAAAATTTAAAAGAGAAAAATAGCTTGAATCAAACTTAGATTTTGCGGTAACTATTTGGATTTCTCCATTAAAGTATTGCTTATAGATTAAACACTTTTACGAATTGATATTTAATTTATATCTGTTATATGGTTGAAATGATGAATTTTACGTGTTAAGGCATGTTAAATTGCGAAGGGTTTGTATAAAGTTAATTGAAGTTTATAGTTAAAGTATCCTAGCTATGATTCATGGTTATAGGCTTCGTAACCAAGTTATAATGTAGGTCTTTTAAGGGTTAGTTAAATAATGTTTAATATGAATGTCTCAAAGGGAAAGAGATCACGTAGTATGGTGTAGCTGATAAAGGCACTAGATCACTTCTCATATGATTATATTGATAGGTTAAATATATGTTATTCGTAAAGGGTAACAGTTAAACTTTAATAGTAAATATTGTTAATGTATAGTAACATATTTGTATCAAAAGAGTTTGTTGAGTTAGAGACGTGCCCTAGGTGCATGTTATATCCAATGCTATCAAGTTGTTATACAAATACACCTTAGCATTTTTAGGGCTTTCAAGACTAACATTTCTATATGATTTCTAATGTCCCTTCCTTCTAATGGGTTTTGAATATAAAAAATACTTTTTTAGTCTAACCTAAATAAATATTATGAACTGAATACAACAAATAAGAGTATCGTTCCTGTCTCAATTTTTTTCACGTTGTTCGAACAAAAATTGAATGTGTATCAATATGTTAATATTTGGTGCACAGAGTCGCTATTTGACATACAATCTATCATCTATTTTTTTTATAGATAGAAAATATCTCATCTTATAGAGATAGAATTTATTACCTCCAAGAAGTTCCTTATCTTATCGATCGATCTTCGTAGTCAAGAAGTTCCGTCGAGCTATTCCCCTAAGATTCATGCAAATTGTTACCTCCATCGAGCAGTTCGATGACCTTAAGAACATGTTAGTTGAGAAGGTTTTTGTTCGTCTTAAGGTCCATGAGGAGACAATTTTTTGTTATGAAGACAAAAAGAAGAAGAAACACTTCTTACTCACATATGTGGAGTGGCTCGCACAGATGAAAAGGAATGATGTGGTTGACTCTTCTTTTTCAAGTACGAAGGGATGTGGTAGCCATAACAAGAAAAACAAGGGTCGTCGGCGTGGTCGTAGACATGGATGCAGACGTGGTGGCAGAGGAGGTCGTGACAATAGCTTACAAACCCACGATAATTCCATCCCTTAGAAGGACAATAGTATGATCAAGTGTTACTCTTGTGTTAAATATGGGCACTATGCAGTAGAGTGCCGCAAGAAGAAGCTCGAGAGGAGGGAAACCTCACACTTACTAAGATCAAGAGCCGTACTGATGTTATTCAAGAAGATGCCTAACCTGCTGATGCTCAATGAAGAGAAGGTTATGGTGAACATTCTCACAAAAGGAGAAGATCGAGTGGAGACGGACATGTGGTACCTTGACAATGAAGCAAGCAACCACTTGACCGGAGATTGAACAAAGTTCAAGGAGCTTGATGAGAAGTTATTGGAAATGTGAAGTTTGGCGATGGATCAATTATACTGATCTAAGGCAAAGGATCCATCTTATTCCAGTGCAAGAATGTGACCAATGTTTACTGATCAATGTGTACTATATCCCAAACTTGAAGAGTAACATTATCTGTCTTGGTCAGCGGACGGAAGAAGGAAGCAGAGTGGAGTTAGCTAGCTCGTCCCTCAAGATGTTCGATAGAAATGGAACCTTGTTGATGTAGGTAAAACGATCGCATAACCGTTTATACAGGATACTATTGTAGACCAACCAACCCACCTCTCTACTGATGAAATTTGCAGACCCAGTTTGGCTATGACATGCAAGACTTAGGCACGTGAACTTTCAGATGCTCAAAATGACGGGAGAGAAGAAGATGGCTACGGGGCTACCTAAGATCATACATCCTAACAGCTATGTGAATGTTTTCTAGTCTGCAAACAAGCACGACAGTTGTTCCCAACTCAAACAAGCTTCTGTATTGAGTGATACTGCAACTGGTTCATGCAGATTTGTGTGGTCTGATCACCCCATCATCATTGGGGGTAATAAGTATTTTCTTTTACTTTTCGATGATTATAGTTGTTGGATGTGGTGTACATTCTCAAAGAAAAAGGAAAATGTATGTTCAAGAAATTCAAAAGATTCGTTGAAAATGGGTATGATCAGAAGTTGAAAACCTTTGGCACTAATCGAGATGGCGAGTTCTTATCCCAAAACTTCTCAAATGGAGGAAGGTATCAAACGTCAACTCACTGCTCTGTACACTCTACAACAAGATGGTGTAGTCTACCAAAGAAATCGCATCATAATGAACACTACAAGAAGCTTACTCAAGAGCATGCAAGTCCTAGCGATTTTCTGGGGCAAGGCGATACGACATGCGGTTTATCTTATAAATCGTTTACTGACAGAGGCGCTGGAAGCTTGCATCTCCTACGAAGGATGGTTTGACAAGACACCTCACTTTGAGTACCTAAGATTCTTTGGTTGTACAACATATGTTAAGACTGCAAAACCATATATAACAAGGCTTGATAATAGAAGCCAAAAGATGGTGTACTTTGGCGTAGAGGATGGAACCAAGGCACACAGATTATATGATCCGCAACATTAAGAAATTAATGTAAGTAGGGATGTCGTATTCAAAGAAGATAAGAAGTGGGATTGGTGCAGCGTTGGCGATAACAAGCAGACTGTTATAGAGTTCATTACTCTAGAAGAAGAGGGAGATTGTAGAAATTGAACGCAACTCTAATGCCAACTAATGCTGCCTGATACCAATTTGTTAGAATTGAAATCGCCCTGATACCAATTTGATGAAGTAAGCTAAAGTTGCTCCGATACCAACCTCGAAATAAAACGCTCGCTCTGAATCTAACTCGTTTAGATAATTCTCACGAAACTTTTAGAAAGGAGGTGTCGTAGGGGGAGACAGAGACAAGGAGACAAAGAAATTCTCAAGAGGTTATTACACACTAATTCAGACAGTAAATATTTTTCTTCTCTTTCTTGTTGTTACTTCTCTCTGCACTATTACTTTGAACACATGAGGCTTTTTTATAGCATTTCCTGAGGCAAATTTGGCTTTAACTACCCACGATTTTTTTTTTCACCCATTTACTTTCCCTTCGGTAAATTTCTCCCCTATTTGCTCTCCCTCCCTGGGATAATTATGCCCTCGTAATTAAATCGTTTAGACTGAATTAAAAAAAAGCAAAAAAAAACAAAAAAAAACATTTAAGTTTATCTTCCAACAGAGATGCAACAGACTTAGAAAATGCCCCTAAAGCAACACCAACAAATCCATACATGTCATCATCGATGACATCTGCTGTCTTTTGACTGAGCAGCTCACCGCGGGTGAGAACAGGAAGAAAATAACCGAAAGTGCAAGAGAGCAAAAACCTTGGATTTTGTTGTTGCTAAAAACTAGTACATTTGTTCCTTGTTTGATTGCAATATTTAAATAACAAACCTAGACTAAAAATGGCAAAAGTGGCCAAATGAATTTGCACCACTCTACCCTCTAAAAATGGCTGGAGTGGCCAATTGAATTTTTGCCACTCGAGGGCAAGTTCTTTGCACAGGCTTTATTTAACAATTTTCTTCTAAAACCTATGGTATATCTACCTTATTGATTGAACTCCGATCTTTGAGCATAGTTCCTCAAATTTCACTCGCATCAGATAGTTGGTGAAGATGTCTCCAAGCTGTTCCTTTGTTCGAATGTCAATCTTGATAAGTCCCCGATCTGCACACTCCCAAATGTAATGGAATCTGATCTCTATGTGCTTGCTCCGGTTGTGCAAAACTGGGTTTTTAATCAAGGAGATTGTATCCTTGTTGTCCATGTATAGTATTGGTGGATTGCCTTCTTTTCCGATCAGCTCCTCCAATAGTCGCGCAAGCCAGACCCCCTATGTGGCCGCCATCGTAGCGGCAATGTACTTTGCTTTGCAAGAAGACAAAGCAACTACCTTCTGTTTAATTGATTGCCAGCAGATCACGCCACCTGAGAGGAAGTAAATCATCCCATGGTTGCTCTTATGATCATCAACGTCACCGGCCATGTCACTATCACTATAGCCGACCAGCTTAAGCTTCTCTCTTCCTCTCCCAGTATCTCACACCCTAGCCTCTGGTTCTAGCCACATAGCGCAAGATGTGCTTGACAGCTACAAGATCCTCCTTCGTTGATGCTTTAATAAACTTACTTACATATCCAATGGAATAGGCAAGGTTAGGGCATGTGTTTACCAGATAGCGCAGACTCCCGACGATGCTGCGATAATTGGTGGTGTCACCGCCAGCGTAGTGCCGACTTTCCTTAGCTGGAGACGGGCCTCCATTGGCATCCTTGTAAGATTACTGTTTACCAGCCCAACTATGTCTAGTAGCTTCTTCGCATACGCACCTTGACAGATGGTGATGTCGGTAGTACTCTACTGCACTTCGATGCCGAGGTAGTAGCTAAGCACGCCAAGGTCGCTCATCTTGAAGGTCTTTAACATCTCCCTCTTGAATCTTCTAAGAACTTCCATGTCGCCTCAAGTGATTATGAGATCATCGACTTACACTCCCATGATCAACCGCTTCTTGCCGTGGTCGCACGTCTACATCCCATGCTAAGAGGCTCAACGCTTGAACTTGAGCGACAACAGGATACTATCGAGCTTCTTGTTCCAGGGTCGTGGTGCTTGTCGAAGCTGGTAGAGCACCTTGTGCAGGTGCAGTACCTTGCTGGGGTGTCATTATCGATGAAGCCAGGTGGTTGTCAGACGTAGATGATCTCCTTCAGCTCTCCGTTAAGGAAAGCGAACTTCACATCCATGTGGTGGACTTCCCAGGAGTGATGTCCGCGATCGCCAACAACAGGTGGACAGATTCCAACCCTACCACCGGCGCGAACACCTCTTTGAAGTCCACCCCTTGCTTCTGGCGTAGCCCTTTGCCACAAGACGGGCCTTGTGCTTTACAACTTCTCCCTCTTCGTGACGCTTCAGCTTGAACACCCATTTGAGCCCTATGGCTCGATGTCTTGGCGGCATATCCTCTAGACTCCACGTCTTGTTGTCAATGACAGACATCATCTCTTCCTACATGGCCTTCAGCTAGCACGAGTTCTTCTCTTGTTTGGGGAAAGATTTCGTTTCATCCGCGCTGATGGCATGCAATTCGACACCTCTTCTTCGAGCTCGCGCGCCGCCAGTCCCGGTGGTTCACCTTCTCCTAATAGGTCTTCAATATTTCGGTGCCTGGCTGTCAGACCATCATCGTGATCGGCATCCATAAATAACTAGAGCAACTAGTCACAATGTCCATTCCTCCATTATAGCACAACCGAAAGCATTAACTTCAAAATGCATCATAAATTCTCACCCTAGGGTTATTTCGATAATTTTTTTAATATACATAACAATCATCCAGATTGCCTTTGGAGCTACCACACGTGCCTAAATGAGTCTTACGCACAATTACGCTTGTTTTGTGGCACAATCGCACTCTTACGACAGTGGGATAGCGATTGTGCAACACTTGTTCTAGCCCAGAAAATAAGTCGGTCGTGTTAAATTCAAACTTTCCAAACAATATTGGTGTATGCTCGCGACACGGGTCACGTTTAATTTTTTTTTTTAGAAAACAGGAGCAAATAAATGCGTTGAAAACAATTTTAAAGAAATCAATGTTATAAGCTAAAAGCGAGTAGGCAACAACAACAACTTTGATAGCATATAACCTATGTACGAAGAATTGACACCTATTCAAATTCTCCTATAGTACATTTTGGGGTGTTTTAGCCCTACGGGTGTAGATATAATTTTGGTGACCGGTCATACACCCCGTATTGACACAACGATAATAGTAAAGCCCTATCTAACTTGAAAAAATTAAAAAAAAAAAAAGGTTTGGAACAGGCATACGCCCATGAACAAAAAGTCCTAGACAAGCATGACCAGGATATCGGACATGCGCCCATAGGCAACACGTCTTGAAAAAGTATGACCGTGACATCCTCCCTCAATTGGTTGACATCTTTGACAATCGACTCTTAACAAACTCAGTGTTGTAGGATGAGGTTGACTTCAAGTCCATGGATGCACTTCCCACTGATCTTAGTATTAACGATTCTCTTCCAATATGATAGGAACTATTGAAACCCACTTCTTGATTTGTTGACTCTTCGCGTGTTCTTAGTTGGTGTATGTTCTACTTTCTTAGCATGAAAATTTTTCGTCTTTGCGTGAGGTCGCACCACCTCCTTGTGCTTGATGTCTTTTTGGTCGAGATAGTAACATTTCAAGTTACTAATGTGGACAAAAGGGCTAGTCTGCATCTATGGGAGTAGTTGAATCCTATATTATACCTTCTCAACCTTGTGGATAACTTCGACTAGTCCATAGTATTTTCGCACCAGTCTTTGGTTCTTGTTGCTTTGAACTCAGAATTGGTTATTTGTAACTGTACTAGTCAAGATGTGTTTAATAAGGATTTTGGTATTAATTATTGAGTCTTTGTAACTCCTGAAGTCATTTTTTGACCTTATTTAAGGCATTTGAGGTCGGTAAGACTCCTATTTATCACATTTTAGTTAGTTTTAGGGCGTGTATTGGAATTAATCATCCTATTTAGCTAGGTTAAGATGTTTATATGACCTAAGAATGTCATATGAATTGATATATGTGAGAATTAAGCATTGAAGTATAGCTTTTGAGGTGACTATCGAATAATTAGTAACTTCGGCAAAGGCCAACCAAGTAAGTGACTTACTGATTGATGTATGATGGTGCATTCCATGTGGCTCTTGCATGTACCATTTTAATTATGTGATGATTATATGTTCTTTGTATTGTCATTGATGCATGTCATGTATGCATGTGATGTCCATTACACTATATTATGAATGAAATGAAATGTCATGTGTGAAATGTTATGTCTTACCATGTAAAGTTATGTGATGGATTACGTGAAGTTTTTCATGTATACATGATGCATATATGAAATATGTTATGAGCAAAAGGAGAAAGGAAATGAAATATGTTATGTTATGAATGAAAATCATGGAACCTCATGCTTGTATGTATGTCACATGCATCGGGATACCTCCCTATTATGTTATACTAGTACGACGCGTATCTTCGATACTTGTAGTTGTCATGATATCATGCGGGCCTTTTCTTTTCTAATGCGTTCGGTGACGTGCAATGTGCTGTGTCCGATCAAGAGAATACGTATACGAGCACGCCTGGTGGGTCCATGGGTGCGTATGTGGGCCGTGTGTGGAGAAGCACCATGCATCCAACCCTGCCTAGAACTAAAAAGTGCCCAAGGTCATGTTACGTGTTTTAAATGATATGTCTCGTTCATGTTTTGTGTGTGATTGCGTTACTAACCCATATAGTGGGGTGACTTACTGAGTATTTCTTAAAATACTCAAGCCACGTGTTACCTTATATTTTTTAGGTAAAGTTAAAGTTAAAGCTCCCATGCATGGATAACGATAAATGCTGCAAAAGTCATGGAAGTGAGGATAGATCATGATAGAGAAGTAGTATTGAATTTAATTAGTAGATATTAGGTGTTTTTAATGCAATTTGTTTTATGTTAAAAAAACAATGTTATTTTAATTGTTATTTTGAATTGAATAGGTAAGTCCATGACTTTATTTTAAAAATATTTATTATGAATTTTCGCATATATAATTAAAACATGCGTGGGGTGACGTAACTAATTAACCTAAAAGAATTAGAAGTGTTACATTATCCTTCAACACTTCTATCCTTCAACACTTCTATTCACTAGTCTGTAATGTCTTGTTAAGTCATTTCAATCCTTTATTTATGTCATTTCTTTGGAGAGAAACCTTGAGGAATGGAAATTGGTTTGGAATTTTAGACTTCAGTTGCATATTTCGCAAATTGTGTAAGTAATTTCCTTATTTACTTCATTTTGTTGATGTTAAAAAATTATCATTGTGATTGCATACACGAACATGTTTTTAGCCCGACTTTGTGAAATGACTTGAGAGGTGTAGGATAAGTAGGAGCCGAAAGGCGAAAGTGAAATGTCACTACTTTTAACGTTATTTTACTTATTCCGTGAATCGGAAGCGGGGCACTGCCCCTCTTTTTGGACCCAATGCCTACCTCGGTGGGCGATCCGGGCGGAAGACATTGTCAGGTGGGGAGTTTGGCTGGGGCGGCACATCTGTTAAAAGATAACGCAGGTGTCCTAAGATGAGATCAACGAGAACAGAACTCTCGTGTGGAACAAAAGGGTAAAAGCTCGTTTGATTCTAATTTTTAGTACGAATACAAACCGTAAAAGCGTGTCCTATCGATCCTTTAGACCTTCGAAATTTGAAGCTAGAGGTGTCAGAAAAGTTACCACAGGGATAACTAGCTTGTGGCAGCCAAGCGTTCATAGCGACATTGCTTTTTTATCCTTCGATGTCGGCTCTTCCTATCATTGTGAAGCAGAATTCACCAAGTGTTGGATTGTTCACCCACCAATAGGGAATGTGAGCTGGGTTTAGACCGTCGTGAGACAGGTTAGTTTTACCCTACTGATGACAGTGTCGCAATAGTAATTCAACCTAGTACGAGATGAACCGTTGATTTGCCCAATTGGTCATCGTGCTTGGTTGAAAAGCCAGTGGCGCGAAGCTATTGTGCGCTGGATTATGACTGAACGCCTCTAAGTCAGAATCTGGGCTAGAAGTGATGCATGCGCCCATTGCTTGATTGCCGACTAGGAGTAGGGGCCTTTTGGCCCAAAGGCATGTGTCGTTGGCTAAGCCCTTGTGACGGATGAGTCTCAAGGGCCGCCTTGTAACGTAATTCCCACTGAGCGATGGGTAGAATCCTTTGCAGACGACTTAAATATGCGACAGGGTATTGTAAATGGCAGAGTGGCCTTGCTGCCATGATCCATTGAGATTCAGCCCTTCGTCCCTCCCCACACAATAAACCAATTTATTTATTTGAAGTGTCATGGAGGTTGTAGGCAAAGTAATGATTTTACATGTTAAGTGTTGATGGATTGGACATGCTCCAAATCAAGGCCATCTATGCTATGTGTGATACATGCCGTACCAACACCTCATGCACCCTTACACACCCATAATGTCCACCCACCCCTCCAACGCAAACACACCTACAAGAATATCAAAAGTGTTAGATGTTACCTCCATAAAAAAGCATCAGACTCAATACCTATGAAGCGTGAGTACACGTATAAAGCCTTGAAGGTTAGCCTTTAAACAATTCATCACACCTAACATCTGTGGAAAGTACGAACATGTATAAAGCCTTGGACTATTAAAAATATCATCAAACCCAATACCCGTGAAAAGTGAATGTACATTTATAATGTTTTATTGTTGTGTTTTATTTTTTTGGGAACTAAGAAATGAGTGATGCCCGTAAAATTTAATTTTTTTTTTTAATCTTTTGGTCATTTAAAACAAAAAAAAAAAAAAATGAAGAGTTTTGATGCTAGAGCAAGTACATTACACCAAGACACCCACCATGACGTTGTTTTTACACCCATCACCCATTAATTGTGAAAGTACATGTGTAGTGGTTATTAATTGTAAACTGCATTCTTTTCAAAAGTTTAGACCACCAATGAAGTCACATGTGGATGATCTCCCGTAAATTTTAATTGTATCAGTGCTCCACGCTTTTGGCAGTGAGTGAAGAGAGCGAGAAAAATCTTGTCAGTGACCATGTCTAAGAAGAAATAATTAATATGAACATTGAAATAAAATGCTAGAAGGGAAATGGAGGGACATTGGGGAACAAGCTTCTTATGCTACTAAAAAAAACAAACTTATGAAACTATCTACGTCCCAACAGTTCCAAATCTCTTATATTTCAAGAGACAAAAAGAATTGCGAAAACAATCTTAGCAAATAGACTAAAACGAAAATGGTGAATCAACAACTAAAAGATAGAATTGGAACCTCGTTTCTAAACTCGTGATTCAAATATCAACAAGCCAAAAAACTAGAAATGGAAAAGGGCGCTACAATAGGAAAGTTAAAAGCTCTCATTAGTAAAAGACTACAATAGAAAAGTTAAAAGCTCTCATCAGATACGAACCTATGGTTTGGGTTCTGCTAATCTTCGAGGCTGAGCTTCAGTTTTAAGCTTGAATTTCGACTATTTCAACGCTTTCCTTTGTTTTTTTTTTTTTTTTTTTTTTTTTTTTGCATTTGCTTCTAGTTTTTGGACCTATTTCCTGTCGATTTTGGCTAAGTTTTAATTATTCTTGCATAGTAATTTACTAGAACATTAGCCAACTTTTATATTTAGTTTTTTTTTTTTTTTGTAATTATCTATATTTCTCTAATCCCAAAATTGAAAATACAGTCAACGATTAGAGTGATGTATCATAATTTTGATATCAAAGTTCTAATCCAAAGATCTAAATTCCTATAACATAGAGGTCCTACTCCATAGTCAATTTCTAATCTTAGATTAACATCATATTAATACATGCTTAATTCTTGAAATTTTATTTTTTAGTTTAAAACATACGCTATTCGATATGGGATCTAAAAAAAATGCATGGGATTTACACCGTTGACGAAGAAGAAGGTTTGAGAACAAGACTTTACTGCACTGGGGTCCATTCATGTCGATCTATTCTCCCTTGTGTTGAAATATTGTGGCTCGTGACCCACACATGGCCAGTCAACTATTCTAAATCTTGCGACAAATGATTTTGTGATAAATGGAAATGTAAAATATTTACATAAATATGAGAATCAGTATTTGGTTTACACACCCTTGGAAAGAATGCTTCATTCTCCTCAAACCAATGAGGGATCTCAGTAGATAATATCTACTAGTGTTGGGAGGCTTGGGTTGAAAGTATCATTAGCTTACCAATCAATGATAAGAACTTCGTAGATTTAAACATTTCAAAGTTAAGTCATGGAAGAAAACTACCATCGTGGATATCAATTGAACTCACTAGAGTTTTAGAAGTGTGAAAACATGATTTTTAAAACTTCAAATTTTGAGAATGTATCAAAGTTCCAGTTAGTTCTCTTACACCACGTCACAAAACCAAGTTGATTGAAAATTTCTACTAGGGAGAAGAACAAACATCGTTATAAGTTACGCTTCATTCCCATCACTAGAAGAAGGGCTTGACGACCTCCGACCTTGTGGTTAACAGCCACACGCTCTAACCAACTGACCTATTCCAGCCAATCATTTGTTACAATCCAAGTCCACCACTAGTTGATATTGAATGGTTTCGTTCGTTACGTATCGCTGTCAGCCTCACATTTTTAAACCGTATCTAATAAGGAGAGGTTTTTAGACCCTTGTAAGAAATGTTTCTTCACCTCTCCAATCGACGTGTGATCTACTTATCCAACCCTTCTGAGAGCCAAGCGTCCTCACTCGCATATCGCTTAGTGATTAGTTCTGATATCATTTGTAATAGTCCAAGCGCACTGCCCATTAGATATTGGCATCAGCCTCACAGTTTACACACCCATATAAAGAATGTTTCATACCCTCTCAAACCAATGCGGGAGTGGATAATATCTACTATCGTTGTGGGCTTGGGTCAAAAGCATCATTAGTTTATCAAATGATAATAAGATAAGAAATTTGTAGATTTTAACTTTTCAAAGTGATATGGAATCAACCGAAGGGAAAGTATGGAACCTCGTTTCTAAACTCGTGATTTGAATATCAAATGTATAATAAGAAATTTGTAGATTTTAACTTTTCAAAGTGATATGGAATCAACCGAAGGGAAAGTATGGAACCTCGTTTCTAAACTCGTGATTCGAATATTAAATGATAATAAGAAATTTGTAGATTTTAACTTTTCGAAGTGATATGGAATCAACAGAAGGGAAAGTATGGAACCTTGTTTCTAAACTCGTGATTCGAATCACTCCACAAGAGTTGATCAATACCGCTTGAATAACTCTAGCATGCTCTCATCAAAGCATTCTTTTTTTAATTCCAAAATGTGATGTCTAGAAAAGAAGGCTTATAGAGCCTTTACAAAAAAGAAATTCTATTATTTTTTTAATTAAAAAATGTCTCTAATCAAAGAAAAGAAGGCTTATATAGCCTTTACAGTAACGAAGACTTATATAGCCTTTACAGAAAAGAAGTTAATGGTGGGTTACAATCTAACCTTTTAACTCCTGTATTAAAAATTAGTTTAAATATGACCAACAAATATTTAAATTATAATTAAATGGTGCAAGGAATGAAACACATAAATATTGCTTATTAGTCAAATATTTAAATTATAATTAAATGGTGCACTAAACTAGTTCCTAAATTACTAGTCACATAAATTCCGTGGAGTTCATTAAATGCAACTTAAAATGTATTTAATGCATCTCTTTCTTGACGCTCAATTTTGCACAACATTATAAGAGAGGTCTCCAACGATTTCTAGACTTTCCTTTGATGAGCTCACCATCGCTTGAATATAAGTGAACAAGGTTTGTTGTAGCTTCTTGGCTCTCGTCCTTGTAATTGGACCTTGAGGTATGGAAATTCCTTGGTCGTGGTTCATATCATTCTCCCTCTCTTGAGAAGGATTCATCCTCGAATCCCAGCCATCACCTACATCAAAAGGACTCAAATCAACAACATTAAAAGTTGCACTAACACCATACATACCTGGTAAATCAATTTTATAAGCATTGTCATTGATATGCTCAAGAACTTGAAAAGGTCCATCTCCTCATGGTAAAAGCTTAGATTTTCTTTGAGTAGAAAATCTTTCTTTTCGGAAATGCACCCAAACCCAATCTCCTAGCTTGAAGATAACAATCTTGCGTCCTTTATTAATTTGGGTGGCAACCTTGGAATTTTGCTTCACAATTTGTTCTTTTACTTGCTTGTGTAGTTTATAAACAAACTCAACCTTGGAATTTGCATCAAAATTCACAAACTCTTATGACGGCATAGGTAACAAGTCAATGGGGGGTTAAAGGATTAAAGCCATAAACAATTTCAAAAGGTGTGCATTTAGTAGTAGTATGAACAACCCTATTGTATGCAAATTCTATAAATGACAAACAATCCTCTTAAGTCTTAAGATTCTTTTCAATAATAGCCCTAAGCTCAGTAGTCATTGTTCCGTTAACAACTTCAGTTTGAGGATGACAAGTAGTTGAATATACTGGCTCACTTCCTAACTTACCCAATAAAACATGCCAAAAATGGCTTCAAAATTTTACATGGCGAATATGCAACTCATCCCCAATATACATGCGAATTTGATGATAACCCAATTTTAAATTAATCTTAGTAAAAAGACGGCATCCATGCAACTCATCAAGCATATCATCTAATCTAGGAATTTGATGCCTATACTTTATAGTTATCTTGTTTATAGCCCTACAATCAACACACATACGCTAAGAACCATCTTTCTTAGGTACAAGAATAACTGGAACAAAACAAGGACTCAAACATTCACGTACATACCCTTTAGCAAGGAGTTCACTTACTTGCCTTTGTATCTCTTCGGCCTCCTTTGGATTAGTCCTGTTGGTTGGTTTGGAATGGGCTCGCTAGGAATGAAGTCAATCTTGTGTTCAATCCCTCTAAGTGGTGGAAAACTACTAGGCATCTCCTCTAAAAAGAAATCTTCAAACTCTTGCAAAAGCACAACAAAATCACTAGGCAAAGAAGGATTCAGTGTGTTAGTAAAGTTACAAGACCCTTTGCACATAAGTACAAGAATAGTCTGGTTAGAGAGCAAAACATTCCTAGCCTCATTTGATCTAACATACAAGCTTATAGATTTGACTTTTCTCTCTTTTTTTTTTTTTTTTTTTTTTTCTCTCTAGGCTGGGTCCTACTCTTGCTTTTCACTTAAGCTCTTTTTTTCACTTGATTCTTTTTCAATCTTTGCTTTTGCATCCGCCTCTTGCATTTTCTTTTCAAGTTTGCAATGATCAATAAGTACATCTTTTGGAGACAATGGAAAAAAAGTAGTTTTTCTACCCTTGTGAGTAAAAGAGTATCGATTTGCATACCCATCATACATTACCCGACGATCAAATTGCCAAGGCCTCCCCAGTAGTAAATCTCCAACATGCATGGATACAACATCACATAAAATATCATCAACATATTTTCCAATATTAAAAGAAACAAGAGCTTGTTGAGTTACCCGTACTTCCCTACGATCACTCAACCATTGAAGCTTGTAGGATCTTGGATGTGGTTGTGTCTTTAAATTAAATCTTGTGACTAGAATGGAACTCACAACATTGGTGCAACTACCGCTATCAATGACAACACTACAAGGTACTGATTGAACAAGGCACCGAGTTTGAAATAAGTTCTCTCGTTGGTCTAAGCCGTCCTCCTTAATGTGGGTGTTTAGAGCTCGTCGAGTAACCATAGATATATGTGTAGGGTCCTCTTCACTAAACTCCTCACTCTCATTTTCCTCATTTATGTAGTCATGTGCCTCGTCATCTGTAACAATTTCTCCCTCCTTAATGGTCATAATTCTTGTATTTGGGCAATCTCTACTCTAGTGTCTACCCCTTGACATCTCCAACACTCTCTACTCTAGTGTCTACCCCTTGACATCTCCAACACTTTAAATCCCTATTTCGAACATTAGACTTTTCTATTTTTTCTTTCACTGTTCTAGAATTCTCACCTTTCTCAAATTTAGCTTGAGGCTTCTCATGAATCTCTTGATTTCTATGCTTATAATCAATGTTCTTACTATCCTTTTTTCATGTAGAAGTAGAATTGGAATATGTTTTTGTAATAACGAAAAAAGATAAATAGAAATAGAAAAAGAAAAAAAAAAAAGGAAAAGTCAGGGTAAAATAGGTAAATTTGCCCCTCCAACCACCTAAGTGGTCCAAATGAAACCCCATACAGAGTACTGCAAAAGAGAAATAGTGAGAGAAAGGGGTTGAGAGTGTTGGATTTCGATAATCGCCAGTGAAATCCTTTATTTTCGGTGAGAGGAAATTGTGGACAGGAGGTTGTTGGAAGAAAAATAAAATGCGTAAAATAAGAGAGAGAAGGTCTGAAAGTTTGACTGCTCTTCAAAATCAGATGTTGAAATTTCTGAACAGATTTCCTATTTAAATATAACCTATCCTAAAAATGGGTGGAGAGTGGCCAACTGAATGTGTGCCACTTCCTAGAAAATTGCGGTCTAAGAATTCGCTAATCGATTCGACGTGTTTGTCAAATGGTCAAACGGAGAATTAAATGTAAACGTGTGAATCTAAATAAGGAAAAACAAAGGTTTTATCTAACAGAGAGAACCTAGAGAGAGGAGAAAGGATGAACCGCGGGAAGACTCACCAAAAACTACCGTCGCAGTCTATTCCGGTGAAGATCATGATGCAAGGAGGTGAAGATCATGATGCAGTGAGACTTTCTTGGAATGGAAAAAAGAATGTGGGTGGCCGGAGTCCCATTTTTCATCCAGAAATCGGAAAACCCGCCAGGTAAGGATCTTGAACGTTTTCTTAGATCTACGGTTTTCCTTTGTGAATCAAGATCTGAAATCTTGATATATTCATCTAGGAACAACTCTACGCATGATCTGTGAAGAAGTTTGGCCGAGATCTCAACCTGAAGGCGGAGGTCCGAGAGTCATCTGAGAATGGTGAGCAAACTTCCGACGTTCTGAACTCGTCTGGTAGTCAAGCAAAAAATTACAAAAAAAAAAAAAATACTAGGATGTAGCCCATAACACGATCTAGAACTTTGACGAAGGAATCATATCGATCCGATCTACGGATCAAAAGATATGAAAATCAGAAAAGGGGCTGTGTTTCGGTTTTCAGAGGACAGAGAAGAAAGAAGAAGAAAAAAAAGGGGGGCGGCCGGCGAGCGGCGGAGGGCGGCAACAGGCGCCAGACATGCGTCGACCATCGGCTGGAGCAACGCAGCTCCAGCGAGGCGTCGACACGTGTCGCCTGCAAGCCAGGCGAAACCACAAACGCGAGTCGAGCTGACCAGACCGACTGACCCGTGACTACGCGAAAGCGGGCGCGCATGCAACCTGTGACTGGCGCCTTCCCGCGCGCGTGACCACGCACTCCCAGTGCGCTGCTGGCGCGTGAGCGCGCGTGGAACGGCCAATTTGGCCCGATTGCTTTCTGTTTGCCTGATTTTTGTCCCCATTCCAGTTCTAATACTTTTTTACATGAATAGGGATCTAATTTAAAGAAATCAGTATTTTTGGACACCTCACGGGCAAAGAAACACTAGCAAAAAGGGCACGCGTCAACCAGGTAAGTCACCACCCAATATTTAGGAAGAAATACTTATAGGATTCGCTTGGATTGCATGCATGCTAATAGTTTTACTTCAGATTAGCTCTCCATGTAAATTGTTAGTCAGAGTATTTGATATGATTGTATTGGGTGAATTACATGAGTGTTGTTGTATGCTTCATGCTTCCGCTGTATGTATGCATGCATTTAATTTATGTTGCAATTGTGTATTCCGTGTTCCGGGTGCTTGATGGACGAATTCGCCCCATTGAGCGTGAATTTCGTGCTCTGGGTGCTTGATGAAGGTCATCGCCTCATTAAGTCGGTATGCCTAGTTTGCATGAATTATATAGTATGATGTTAGAAGACGATTGCATGCACACTATGTTAATTTCTAGGGCCCATTTCTATGATAAACTTAGGGAATTATTGTTAGGAGCGATATGTCGCTCCAGCCAGATTTAATTTTCCCCTAGGAACTTAGCGGTTTACCACGGCAAGAAGGTACCTCGGAGTGTTCATAGATTGCTAGCGTGAGAATGGTATCTATAGCTTCGTGGGAGGACCAAGGGACCCTGACCAGTCCTTATTACTCTTAGCCATTTCGCATGGGAAATGTGTCCCCACATCGTACAACCCATTAGCTGCATGGGAACGGGTTGGGTCGCGCCCCCCATAGGGGGGACTATATGGGCGTAGGGGTATTCAGCACACCCCTAGGCTAGATACCATGTAGTCCCAGATAGCCATGTAGAAGTAGCACCTCATAGAGAGATACCGACCACATTAGCTTGGCATAAGGAACCTCTAGGCGTTTAATGAAAGGACGATGAGCCGCTGAAACCCAAGAGGCAAGCCCCAAGGGACTAAGATTAGAACCAGATGTCCTAGAACCGAAGTAGGAAACCGTGGGAATTCTTTTAAATTAAGATGCGAATAGAGCCTACAAGTAGGTGGCTTACTGAGTATAATTTTTGTACTCATTATTTTCTACTTTTTTGTCAGGTGCCGGTCGAGGTGGAGGAACGTTCGAGAGCTGTGCGGTCACAGAGGAGGTCGTTCCGGAGCGTCAGTCCCTTTTCGGTCTTTTGGAGTCTTTTGCGAATTCATTTTAATTTTGTATTTGTAATTCCTTTTATATTTGTATTTTAACAAAACTTTTCTAGATTTTGTTTTAATTAAATGGTATTTTTACCTTTCATTTTTTTTTCGATTTCATCTTTTTAGTCACGATTCGATTTTTCGAAGCCTCGAAAATCGAGTCGTGACAGTTTTAGAAGAATACCGTTGAGACCTTCGTTGGATTTGCCTCTCGATCTTAATTACAATGTGCAACAACTCCTCGATATCAGAATAAGTCTGTAAATCAGTCTTGTCTGCAATCTCTGTGTTTAACCCATTAAGAAATCGCGCCATGAGAGTTTCGATGTCCTCATCGAGATCAAGTCAATCCATCAATGTATCCATCTCCTTGTAATAATCTTCCACAGATTTGCGTCCTTGTTTCAATGCTTGAAGCTTTTGCACCATGTCTCATTAAAAATAATGTGGAACAAAACACTTCCGCATGAACTCTTTGACTCGTACCATGAATGAATTGGTGCTTCAAGATTTCTTCTCCTACTTGACATCTAACCGTACCTTCTTTTCATCACTAAAATTATGACAGTTGAACACCGACTCCACCATTTTCTCCCATTCAAGGTACTCCTCTGGATCGATTTTGCCATAAAACTTGGGAAGTTTTAATTTGATTCTCCCCACATTACGATCAATTCTATTGTCATAAAGAACTCATTGTGGTAAATTATGATACCTTCTTCCACGGACTCTCCCTTGCATCGAGCCACGACCAACCGCATGTGGATTATGCTCGTGTTGTTCAGAATTATCTTCCTCATATTGATCAGTAGATTGGGCAGGTAGTGGAATCCTCTCTTGAGCTTGATTTTGAATTTAAAATCTACCTATTTGATTGGTCAACTCTTCTATTCCTCAAATTAGTCTTTCCATGGTTCGTTGTTGTGCTTCTCTCAATCGTGCATCAATAATGTTAGGATTGTCGTCTGGATTTACCATGCTACAAAAGAAAGTTAAAAGAAAAAAAAAAAAAGGACCTCACAAGTGCTCCCTCACGTGTGTTCACACGTAAATGTAGTTCACTCGTGCTTAGCACTCAACACTCGAATCAATGTATTATTCCCTTACAATCTCACCCTCACAATTGAGCACAAACAAATCACACTCCAAAAAAAATTGGGATGTGAGACAAGTTATGTTATAGAGGTGAGTGCAATTCAAAGTGAATACACAGCACACTCAACACATAAACAAGGGTATTAGAGGAGCAATCCAATAACATATCAGAGTTACATATATAAAGAGGAAAAAAAAAACATTTAACATCAATAAGCTTTTTTTTTTTTTTTTTTTTTTTTATTCCATAATATTGGCAAAAATGTAATAAATTTACCGAAAATTGATTTAGAAGATCTTAAAGAAGAACAAATTGTTGATAAGATCCAGATCTAACGCTTTATAAAATATGTCAACATGAATTAAAGCACAAAAATAATATTTTTATTTTGTTATTTTTTGTGCTTTATATTTTTTTTAGACAGAATGTGAACATACTATACAAATTGAATATATATATGGAATCAACCTAAGGGAAAGTATGGAACGGATTACCTTGATGATCAAGATCAAGAGTAAAAAAAACTTGTTTCTCAACTCATGATTCGAATCACTTCATAAGAGGTTTGATCAATACCACTTGATTGACACTAGCATAGCATGCAAATTCTAACCACTTGAATTTGCAAAGAAAATCTTAGTTCTCACCAACGCTAAAAAAAAAAAAAAAAAAATTCTATTCTTTTTTTATTCCAAAAATGTGATGTCTCTAATCAAACGAAAGAAGGCTTTATATAAGCCTTACAACGTTAATGTATGTGACACATAACTCCCAAATTAAATTGGCTAGTAAATGAGAAATACCATGACCTCTATATTAAAATGACTAATTAATGGTGGAATATTCTAACCTATGTGGGTTACCATGTAACTTAATTCCTATATTAAAAACTAGCTTAAATATAACAAATAATCCAAGCCCACCACTAGTTTATTTTGTCTGCTTTCGTTCATTAAGTATTGCTATCAGTCTCACGATTTTAAACTGCATCTGATAGGAAGAGGTTTTCAGACCCTTGTAAGAAATGTTTCTTCACCTCTCCAATCAATGTGGGATCTCACTATCCACACATTCTGAGTGCCAAGCATACTCACGGGTACATCACCTAGTGACTAGCTCTAATATCATTGGTAAAAGTCCAAGTGCACTGCTAGCAGACATTGTCCATTTTGGCCCATTATGTATTGTCGTCAGCCTCAAAGTTTTAAAATGCGACTATTAGGGAGAGGCTTCAGTACCTTTATTAGGATTGTTTCGTTCCTCTCTCCAATCGCTAGTATATATTATCTATTTTAATCTATTACGTATCGTCGTCAGCCTCACAATTTTAAAATGCGTCTACTAGGGAGACGTTTACACACCCTCGTTCCTCAATCCAATTGCTAGTAGTTATTATCTATTTTAATCCATTACCTATCGCCGTCAGCCTCACAGTTTTAAAACGCGTCTACTAGGGAGACGTTTGCACACCCCCGTTCCAAAATCCAATCGCTAGTAGTTGTTATCTATTTTAATCCGTTACGTATCGCCGTCAGCCTCACAATTTTAAAACACGTCTACTAGGGAGACGTTCGCACACCCATCTAAGAAATGCTAAATTTCCCTCTCAAACAAATGCGGGATTGCACAATAAGCAGTCAAGATTATCGAGTGGTCTAAGGCGCTAGACTCAAGTTCTTGTCCCTGTAATAAAGCGTGGGTTGTTCAGCATAATTAATATCTACTATCGTTCAGGGCTTGGGTTGAAAGCATAATTAATTATCCAAAAATGATAAGAACTTCCTAGAATTTAACTTTTCAAAGTTAAGAAATAGAACTTGATGGATATCAATTGATCTCACTAGAGTTTTAGAAGTGTCAAAATATGATTTTTAAAACATCAAATTTTGAAAATATCTAGAAGTTCTATTACATGCCATGTCACGAGCCCAACTTCATTAAAAAAATTTGTATGTTTCATTCCCATCGCTAGAAGGAGGGCTTGAACCTCGTCACACGCTCTAACCAACTGAGCTATTCCAGCCAATCATTTGTTACAATCCAAGACCACCATTAGTTGATATTGTCTGCTTTCGTTCGTTACGTATCGCTGTCACCCTCATGATTTTAAACCGCATCTACTAAGGAGAGGTTTTCAAACCCTTGTAAGAAATGTTTCTTCACCTCTCCAATCGATGTGGGATCTCACAATCCACTCTTCTGAGGGCCAAGCGTCCTCACTGGCGCATCGCCTGGTGACTAGCTCTTATATCATTCGTAAAAGTCCAAGCGCACTACTAGCAAACATTGTTCATTTTTTCAAAATAGGTATTGCCATCAGCCTCACAGTTTTACAAGTCTATTAGGGAGAGGTTTTCGCACCCTTATTAGGATTGTTTCATTCCTCTCTCCAACAGTTAGTACATATTATCTATTTTAATCCATTACGTATGGTTGTCGGCCTCACAGTTTTAAAACGTGTCTATTATGGAGATATTTACGCACCCATATACGGAATGCTAAACTCCCCAATCAAACCAATTCGGGAACACACCAATAGCAGTCAGGATGGCCGAGTGGTCTAAGGGGCCAGACTCAAGTTCTGGTCCTCGTAAGAGGGCGTGGTTTCTCAAATCCCACTTCTGACATTTCATATTATTGTGAGGCAAAACACGAGCCGAAGTAGATAAAATCTACTATTATTGTGGGCTTTAGGTCGAAAGCATCATTGTTAATCAATGATAAGAACTTCCTACCATGGTGGATATCAAATGACAAGCCAGTGTTTTCTGAAAGTGAAAAAATGATTTTTTGAGAATATCTGTAAGTTCAAGTTAGTTCGTCACAAACCGAAGTTGATTGAAAATTTATACTAGAGAGAAGCACCAACACCCATTATGATAAGGTATGCTTCCTTTGCATCGCTAGAAGGAGGGCCTGAACCTCCAACCTTGTGGTTAACCACACGCCCTAACCAACTAAACTATTCCAGCCAATCATTTGTTACAATCCAAGACCACCATTAGTTGATATTATCTGCTTTCGTTGTTACGTATCGCTGTCACCCTCATGGTTTTAAACTGCATCTACTAAGGAGCAGTTTTCAGACCCTTGTAAGAAATGTTTATTCACCTCTCCAATCGATGTGGGATCTGAAAATCCACCCCTTCTGAGGGCCAAGCGTCCTCACTGGCGCATCGCCTGGTGACTATCTCTGATATCATTCGTAAAAGTCCAAGCGCACTGCTAGCAGACATTCTCCATTTTTTCCCATTAGGTATTGTCGTCAGCCTCACAGTTTTAAAACGCGCCTATTAGAAGGTAGTTTTCGCCGCTTGTTAGGATTGTTTCGTTCCTCTCTCCAACAATTTGTAGATATTATCTATTTTAATTTTTGACGTATCGTCGTCAGCCTCATAGTTTTAAAACGCGTCTACTATGGAGACATTTACACACTCATATACGGAATGCTAAACTCCCCTCTCAAACCAATCCAAGAACACATCATTAGCAGTCAAGATGGTTGAGTGGTGTAAGGCACCAGACTCAAGTTTTGGTTCTCGTAAGAGGGCGTGGGTTTAAATCCCACTTCTGGCATCTCATATTATTGTGAGGCAAAATTGTCCATTTTTTCCCATTAGGTATTTTCGTCAGCCTCACAGTTTTAAACTATTAGAGAGAGGTTTTCGCGGCTTGTGTTACGATTGTTTCGTTCCTCTCTCCAACAATTTTCGCGGCTTGTGTTACGATTGTTTCGTTCCTCTCTCCAACAATTAGTAGATATTAGAGAGAGGTTTTCGTGGGTTGTGATAGGATTGTTTGGTTCCTCCCTCCAACAAACAATTAGTAGATATTAGAGAGAGGTTTTAGCCCGCTTGTGATAGTATTGTTTCGTTCCTCTCTCCAACAAACAATGAGTAGATATTAGAGAGAGGAGACAATTAGTAGATATTAGAGAGAGGTGTTCGCCCCCTTGTGTTTCCTCTCTCCAACAATTAGTAGATATTAGAGAGAGGTTTCAGCCGCTTGTGTTAGGATTGTTTCCTTCCTCTTTCCAACAATTAGTAGATATTAGAGAGAGGTTTTAGCCGGTTAGGATTGTTTCGTTCCTCTCTCTAACAATTTAGTAGATATTATAGAGAGGTTTTCGCTTTTGTGTTAGGATTGTTTCGTTCCTCTCTCCAACAATTAGTATATATTATCTATTTTAATTCGTAACATATCTTCGTCAGCCTCACAATTTTAAAACGTGTCTACAATGGAGACATTTACACACTCATATACAGAATGCTAAACTCCCCTCTCAAACCAATCCAGGAACACATCATTAGTAGTCAGGATGGCCGAGTGGTCTAAGGTGCCAGACTCAAAAGTTTTGGTCCTCGTAAGAGGGCGGCATGGGTTCAAATCCTTTGGAGAAATTCTTTGTAATGTTTTACCAATGCATGCTAGAGACATTGCTTGGCCGATCATGACAATTTGACAGGAAGGGTTATGTATGATGGCTATTTAAATAGGTAATTCTTTTGTAAAAGATGGTAGAAAAACCACTTTGACAGGAAGGGTTATGTATGATGGCTATTTAAATAGGTAATTCTTTTGTAAAAGATGGTAGAAAAACCACTTTGTACCTGCAAATATATTTGCTGATCATGAATAGGTATTCTTTTGTAAAAGATGGTAGAATAGAAAAACCACTTTGTACCTGCAAATATCACTTTGTACCTGCAAATATATTTGCTGATCATGAATAGGTATTCTTTTGTAAAAGATGGTAGAAAAACCCCTTGATGGTAGAAAAACCACTTTGTACCTGCAAATATATTTGCTGATCAATTAAAGTTTGAAGGGAAAAAGAGTTGAAAGAAAAACAAGAGTCGTGAAAAAATAGAGAAAAGATAATGAAATTGAAAAAAAAAAAGGAAAGAATGTGAGTTGTTTGAAAGAAAAACAAGAGTCCCCATAAAAATAGAGAAAAGATAATGAAATTGAAAAAAAAAAAAAGGAAAGAATGTGAGTTGTTTGGCTAGAGTTGGAGAGGTTAGAAGGGCAATGTTCTCACAAAAAAATCATCATTGTACTTGTGTACAAGGAAGGATGTTTAGTCTCTAACGATAACAATTTGATGACGTATTCCAAGATGAAGTTCCTAAAGGACTACCTCCCATTAGAGGTATTGAACATAAAATAGAGTTCATTCGAGGGGCAGTCATTCCTAATAGGCCAGCTTATAGAGCCAACCCAACTGAGACTAAAGAAATTCATAGGTCAGTAGAGGAGCTCATGGAGAAGGCCTATATACGAGAGAGTTTGAGCCCATGTTCTGTACCAGTCTTATTGGTCCCAAAGAAAGATGGAACGTGGTGCATGTGCGTGGATTGTAGAGCCCTCAACAAAATCACAGTGTGGCAACACTACTTATGGCCTAGAGAATTTGTGATCTACTCTGATCATGAAAGCTTGAAGTATATTAAGGGTCAAAGCAAACTGAACCGTAGGCATGCAAAGTGGATGAAGTTTATTGAAACATTTTCGTATGTCATCAAATATAAGAAGGTAAGGATAATGTGGTAGCTGATGCATTATCTAGAAGGTACAATCTTTTTACTTCTGTTAGTGCAAAAATTCTTGGATTTGAGCATATTAAAGAATTATATCGAGATGACCAAGACTTTGGAATTATTTATGCATCGTGTCTTACAAAAACAGCTGTGGATGATTATTATGTATTTCATGAATTCTTATTTAAGAAAAGTAAGCTTTGTATTCCTAAATGCTCTATCAGAGATTTGCTCGTAAAAGAAGCACATGGTGGTGGCTTAATGGGACATTTAAGGATTAATAAAACTTATAATATGTTGCATGAACACTTCTTTTGGCCGAAAATGAAGCATGATGTTCATAAATTTTGTAGTCAATGTTTTAAATGCAAAGAAGCTAAGTCTAGATCACAACCAAATGGATTGTACACTCCTTTGAATGTACCTAACGAACCTTGGACTAATATACCTATGGATTTTGTTCTTGGTTTACTGCACACTAAACAGGGTAAAGATAGTATTTTTGTTGTGGTAGGCAGATTTAGTAAAATGGCTCGTTTTATTGCATGCAACAAGATGGATGATGCAAAACATGTTGTTGACTTATTCTTTATGAAGGAGTAAGATTACATGGAAGCCCTAGAATAATTGTCAGTGATACTGATGTTAAATTTTTAAGTCATTTTTGGAAAATATTGTCGGGTAAAATGGGTACCAAGTTGTTGTCTTGAACTACATGTCATACTCATATTGGTGGGTAAACTAAGGTGGTTAATAGAACTTTAGGGGCATTGCTTAGGGCTATTATTTCTAAGAATGTTAAGTCTTGGGACGAATGTTTGCGATTTGTAGAGTTTGCATATAATAGAACAATTCATACTACCACTCATTGTTCTTCTTTTGAATTTGTTTATGGATTTAATCCACTTATGCTTCTTAATTTGCTCCATATTTCTTCTAATATTTTTGTGAGTGAAGCAGCCACAAGTCAGACAGATTTGATCAAAACATTGCACAAAAAGGTGAAGGAGCAAAATTTGAAATAAAATTTCAAAGTTGTTTCAAGAATTAACAAAGGACGGAAGGAAATCATTTTTCAATCTAATGACTTGGTTTGGATACATTTTTGCAAGGAATGACCCTTATCAAGTCCTTGGAAGAATTAATAACAATGCATATAAAATTGATCTTTCCATAGAATTACTAGTATATTCTACTTTCAATGTCACTGACTTGAGTCTTTTTGTTGTAGGGGATGATTTTTCTGATTTGAGGATGAATACTTTTGAAGAGGGGGAAGATAATAAGGATCATAGTGTTCCAAATGTTCAAATTGAACCTATTACACGATCCAAGGCTAAAAAGATTCAACAAACATTCATTCTCATCTACAAAATTGGATAGGCTTGGTTCAACCATCATTTCATGTTTTACAAGATTTGATTGAGGAATGACAATTTGGAACTTCAGGAGTGAATATTGTTGGGTTTTATGTCCTAAAACTCATAGTTTGTAAACAAAAACATATTCTATTTTCAATAAAGTTATTATTGTTTTTTATTCAGTAAAGATTGTTATTGAATAAAGTGACCTTTACGATCATTAATCTAAATTCAATAAACTAAGAACACTCTGGCTATAGTATGATTACTTGAACTATATGTAGAGACATAAGAGTGGATCAAGTTCAAGTATATAGTCAAAATGATCTATAGTATAAGGATAAGGCTGAGTACTTTATTCTGGGGACACTATGGATGCGGCCCACTTTTGTATATGATATAAACAATGTGATCACTAAATTGTACATGTGGAGACATGTGAGTGGGGGCGTCCTATGCAATGAGTATTGCATAAGATCGGACCATGAAGAAAACCACTATCACTTTATAATATCGTTTACTGTTGAGACTGATTTTCTTTTCATTCGATAACCTAGGTAACTCGGTTTTAATCCTGAGCTAACCATGAACTCCTGTTTATTCGGAATTATCCTTAGATTGATATGGGTGAGAGTGACTCTAGTTCACCGACTCAATAGGCCTCCCATTTCAGGGGTAAGACTGGGTGAATGGCTGGGGACGTCGGGTGCAAGATGGAATTCACTCCTACCCACTTTTAGGGATAGAAGAGAGGTAGTTCCCTTAAGCACTGACTCCAGGTCTTGAACAAGGGGCCCCACCGTTTCATTGGCCTAAGAGGGATTCAGTTTACTGGTTGGACTACAAACCAATTGTTCATTAGAGGATCAGTGAGACATAAGGAACAAAAAGTAACTTTAGGGGTAAAACTCAACATCTTGACCCATGTTTATTATGTTGATCAATGAATCTTGACCCAATTCAATTTAGTGGGATCTTTCATTCACTTTTTTTTTTCCATTAAGAACGTTTTATAAACCTCTTAGACTTCCGAATTTGGAGTATCCTACTTTCACGCAATTCACACAACAAGCAATCGATATTTGTAGTGTTGTTCTATTTGTAGTAGCGGTCCTTGTATATCGTATTAACAATCGAAAGATGATCAAAAGAAAAATCTCTATTTGACCAGGTTTCTTCCTTTACCTATGAATTTCATTGGATCTTTAATTGAACCGTTGGGGTATGGGAGAAGTTAGGGTATGGGAGAAGAAGAAAGGGAAGAAGAAGAGAGAGGCCAATGAGGGAAGGAATGAACTATTATAACCTTTGAACCGAGTAAATATTTACAAGCCTAAAACAATAGGGAAACTTGTGTCAAATCTCAAGAACACAAAAGGGAAAATGATATCAAATCTAAAAACCTAAAAACCTAAAAAGCAAGATGTTCTAACAAGTAACTTGAACAGCGAGCCGATTACGTTTCTTGCAACCAGTTGTCCCAAGATTCTTTTCTGAAACATTAATGGAGCATTTCCCTTTGTCCAAGACATGCGTGTAATTTCAATCAAAATTCAAACAAACTCATCAGAAAAAACCCAAAACCCAAAACCCACAGTGTCATCCATTAGAAAAAAACCCAAAACCAGAGTATCATCTATTTAACAAAAACAAAGTTATACCTTCTTGATGACTAATAAGACAGTGGAGGACTAACAGGAACCCTTCTAGAAATTATCACAAGTGCCATGGGGTTCCAAAAGCTCACAAATTTGATACCAGAGATGGTTCGATCATGGCATGATAGCTCCAACGTGCTTCCAGCATAAGGCATTGCACATACCTTTTTCACCCTCGTTGTTTAGATATCTATATCCAATGGCGTCCCACCAAACTTTTCGAATAAAATCAGTGTGTTCTCTTCCCCATAATTCAGGTAAGATCTTGGGATATGGTACCTGAAAGTTTAAAAAAAAAACAAGATATTCACTTAAGCTAAAAGTTGTAGGATGTTGAATAGATAGTTCAAAATCTAAGAACTCCTCAAGAACATACCATCTTTGAATAGGTTTTCCACCGTTAGTGGCACATTTGCCATCAGGGTAAGCCCCACGGAAGTCACAATTTGAAGAGCAGCCATTCTCATTTGAAAGATAACTTGGCCAATACCTTCCAATGCTTAGTCCATTAACCCAAGCATGGCCCTTCCCCATGCCCATCAAATCCATTATCATTGCTTCACTTCCGCTTGGAGTTTGGAAAGTAAACATACAAAAAAAAAAAAAAAAAAAAAAAAAAAAAAAAAAAAAACCAATCATAAATTTACGAACATTTCAAATTATTATACTAACAAGAACACTTCAAAACTGAAGCGATTCAGTACCTTATACCAAATGAAAATTATAATCAATGGGAGATTGCCACAGTCCCAGGGCTCCCTTTATTGACAATTGGGATTGAAAAATTCAAACTTTTCACCATCCAAACCAACCTTGTAATACCAATCATCGCTTGAAAAATTCATTATTGTTTCTCCATCAATTCAACTGGTCCATGAACTCCTACATCAGAATTCTCAAAGTGTTCTCCATAATTTTGTTCATCAATTCAAAATCTCAGGTTGGTATGGAAGAGTTTGAGAAGGGTTGTTTTCAAATTTCATTCAACTTTTCATGTACTTGCAATCAAACTATGGCACTTAGTAGAGAAATTTGGTTGTATCCATACAATAGATCGTTGATTTTCTTCTCAAATAAGAAACTATATTTGTCCTTTTGAGCATGTTGTGATCTTGGAATTGAATTATGAAGCAAGTTATCATGTCATTTGATGAACATAAATGATCTAAGAGTAGTGAGTTTATAAATATGCCTCCTGTTCAAGAATGCATGGAAGTATGTAGCCACTGGTCTTAACACGATGGAAGCTGAAGGTAGGATTATTCTAATGAGTATGATTAAGATTAATTAAGTGAGATTTGAGAAATGATAAAACCAAAAAAAAGTTTACCGGGTGATGTACCAGGTTTCTCCCTTATTGTTGTTTGAGTACGCCTCCTCCCTTATTGTTGTTTGAGTGTTTAAGGCACCCGTCTCAAATTTGGGGTCTAAGGACCAAAAAAAAAGTTTACCTAGTGATGTACCAGGTTTCTCCCTTATTGTTGTTTAAGTACGCCTCCTCCCTTATTGTTGTTTGAGTGTTTAAGGCACCAGTCTCAAATTTGGGGTCTAAGGCACTCGTCTCAAATTCTGGTTAAGAGGGCGTGAGTTTATATCCCATTTTTTACAACTTTATATAGTTGTGAGGCTGATGCTGAGCCAAAGTTTCACGTTAGACGCCTTCTCTCTTATTGTTGTTTGAGTGTTTAAGGCACCCGTCTCAAATTCTGATTTAGAGGGCGTGAGTTTATATCCCATTTTTGACAACTTTATATAATTGTGAGGTTGATGCTGAGCTAAAGTGGATAATATCTACTTGCGTTAGGTGATTGGGTTGAAAGAATCATTATCTCGAAGTTCTAGTTAGTTCTCTTACACACGTCACAAACCCAAGTTGATTCAAAATTTCTACTAGGAAGAAGCAAAGGAGGGCTTAAACCTCTAACCTTGTGGTTAACAACCACACGCTCTAACCAACTGAGTTATTCCAAGCAATCATTTGTTATAGTCCAAGCCTACCACTAGTTGATATTGTCCGCTTTCGTTTGTTACGTATTGCCGTCAGCCTCATGGTTTTAAACCGCATGTACTAGGGAGAGGTGTTCAAACCCTTGTAAGAAATGTTTCTTCCCCTCACCGGTAGATGTGGGATCTCACAATCCACCCCTTCTGAGGCCCTCCAGTAGATGTGGGATCTCATAATCCACCCCTTCTGAGGGCCTAGCGTCCTCACTCGCACATCGTCTGGTGACTAGCTCTAATATCATTTGTAAAAGTCCAAGCTCACTACTAATAAACATTGTTCAGTTTGGCCCATTAGGTATTTCCATCGGCCTCACAGTTTTAAAACCTGTCTATTAGGAAAAGGTTTCCGCACCCTTACAAGGATTCTTCGTTCCTCTCTCCAACAACTAGTGGATATTGTCTATTTTAATCCGTTACGTATCGCCGTCAGCCTCAAAGTTTTAAAATGCGTCTATTAGAGAGACGTTTACACACCCTTATAAGGAATGCTTCATTCCCCTCTCAAACCAATGTGAAATCTCACACTAAGCAGTCAAGATGGCTGAGTGGTCTAAGATGTTAGACTTAAGTTTGGTCCTTGTAAGAGGGTGTGGTTTCATATCCCACTTTTGACAATGCATATTATTGTGAACTAATTTTTCGCAGATGGCTAAGTGGTCTAAGGCGCTAGACTTAAGATTGGTCCTCAGGGTGATCGAACTAATTTTTGCAATGCGAATCTATGGACGGTGTATCTCATCTCTTGGGTGAACTAATTTTTAATTCCTCAGAATTAGTCAGCTTGTGTTGTCACAATAGTGAATAGGTTGGCGCAGTAGTAGGTTCGATCTAAGTTGTTGAATAGTGCTACTGAGGTGTAGAGGAAATACGAGGTGGTCGGGCTTTAGTGACATTGTTCACCCTGTTAATGGACTTGTAAGCTGTCTTAAATTTTCTTAGGCGTAGTGGAGATTTACATAGTTTTTAGGGTATCTAAGTAGTTTAAATCACATCTCAATTTCTACGTCGCTCGGGACTAGCTTTTTAAGGCCAATCCAATTTGTACGTCGCTCTTTCCTATTTTTCAATGAAATTTGGTGACAAAATTTGTTGTTGAAGGGAGATTTGCTGCTTAAAAAAAATTAGAAAAATTAATTCTAGTGGAGGTCCTATAAAAATGATTTAAGGTTATTTTTATCTTAAAAAAATGTACTCCATAAAATTCTACCGATAGAATCAATGATTTTTCTTGATTATTTTCTCATTAAATTCATCTAGATGTGCACTATACTTTGGGTGAAGGCATCAACTAAGGTTAGAATCGAGCTTGATGATATGAAAATTGGAAATTGAAGGAAAATGACACCTCCGACCTCCATTTGTGAAAATGAAGGTTGAATAACCAGTGTTGTTGGTTGAATTGAATCGGATCAGTTGGACTATTTTTATCTATTTTGATTCACTTTGACATCTTTGTTTTACCATTTTTTTTTTTGAGTTAAATGCAACTATTATACTTTTTATTTTAAAAACTAATCAGAAGATTTTGAAAATTTTATAAGAGGAAAATAGTTTGAATCAAACTTAGATTGCGGTAACTATTTGGATTTCTCCATTTCAATATTGCTTATGGATTAAACACGTTTATGAATTGATATTTAATTTAATATCTGTTATATGGTTGAATGGATGAATTTAATGTGTTAAAGCATGTTAAATGGCAAAGGGTTTATATAAAGTTAATTGAAGTTTTATGCCTGAGTTATATTTATAAATTAGACTTGAAAATTCATTTATTTAAGCATGTTTGTAACTATTAACATATATAGTTGAACTAATTAGAATTGTAAGCATGTTATTTAAGCATGTTAGTGATTGAATGATACTTGATATATAGTTGAACTAATTGATATTGATTTGATAAAGTACATCAGTGCTTATAAGTAAGTGAAATATCAATGTTCGATTGAATGATAGCATGAGATCCCACATCATTAGAGAGGGGAACAAAGCTGTAAGGACCGGGCTGACTCGATGACTCTAAAAGATGGGTAAATTTTTCGTGAAATAAAACAAAGGAAGTTAAAACATTATATATACATTATATCAAAATAAAGTTTGTACATAAGTATTTAAAACACAACATACTAGTTAAAACACAAAATAACTAACGAACACAAAACATTTTAAGACAAGAGGGTTGAGGACGACGGGTGAGATTAGTATATGGCACCTGCTCCCAACCTCAACTAGCTCCTTATTACCTGAAAAAAAAAAAAAAAAAAAAAAAAAAAAAAAAAAAAAAAAAAAAAAAAAAAAAAAAAAGGAGAATAAGGAATGAGTACAAAGACTTAATAAGTAGCCTACTTGTAGGCTCTTAATCGTGTACTTGATAGGTTAGGGTACCACATTATTTGTTCTTGTCTTGTTCTTGTTTTTGTTTTTGTTCTTATTCTTGTTCTTGTTGTAAGTACTTATGCCATCTACTTCTTGTTCCTTACTTCTTGATTATCCTTTAAGGGCCTTAGTACCATGGTTCTTGGTTTTTGTCCTCAGAACTAGGATATCGATCCATGTTCTAGTCCTTGATCTTTCTCTTATTCTTGGTACTTTCTTGGTTCTTGATTCGTTCTCCAAGACACTCCCCCTAGGATTTACGGCACTAGCCATGCACTTGACAATCCTATGTCCAAGGCTTCATGTGTTCTAAGTGACATAGCCTTAACCTACGTCCAAGGCTTCATGTGCTCCAAGCGACGTAGTCTTACCCACATCATAGGGCTTGCCCTTTGATACGGTCTTCTAACCTATGCCCAAGGCTTCATGCGTTCCAAGCGGCATAGTAAAAAAATCTACATCCAAGGCATCTTGCGTTCCAAGCGATGCAGTCTAATCCACAATTAAGGGCTTGCCCTATAATACAGTCTAAATACCTATGCTCAAGGCTTCATGCGTTCCAAGCAGCGTAGTCTAAGTCATGAGCATGCTGTACCGTGGGAGATCTTAGGAGGTTCTTGATTCTTGGTTAAGGTAACTTACTCTCTTCTTGTTCCCCCGTGGCCTTAGACTACTCCCCATGATGGACCATAAAGGTCACATGGTCGGTGCATACATGAACATTGCATCCTGCAAATCTTTTGGGTACCCATAACATGGTGCAGGACATCTCATCTAGGTAAAGGAAACTTGAGGCCAAACATGACATCCTACAAAGGAAACATGGTGCAAGGCATCCCACCTAGAAGAGGAATTCTTAGGCCTCTAAAAGTACCGCTTGGTGGGAGGTCACAGGTCACTATGTATATGATTAGAGTATTACGTAGAGTTTCTGAGTTTGGGGACCTTGGTCCCTCGTCCTTGAGTCAACCTAGTAAAGCTTGTGTGATGTTGTTCTTGGTTCTCAATCTTGTAAGTTTTTAAGGTCCATAATTTCTTGAGGTGTAAGTTGCAACTTTCATTTGTAACCATATGAACCCATCTTAGCATGAGTCGTTCTAGAAGGTCATAGATTCCTAGGAGTTTTTTGGAGGGTTCTAGAAGAGTCTTGATTCTTGTGGTGCTTCTTGGGTCCTGACTTGGTTTAGGTTCCAAACTTGCTCCAATCAACTTGAAATCTCAAACATATCTTCATGTCCTTGAGAATAAATCTTATAAGAATTATCAAATCATTTGAAGCACGTATAGACCTTGAATTATCATAAGTAGTCCTAGGGGCATTTTAGTCATTTACCCCTAATTCTTGGTTTTGCTACTGAACAAGCTCCAATAGTTTTCAAACTTGACCACATCATCAAGCATCATAAAATAAGATCTAGTTAAGTGTTTCATAATATTTGGAGGTCATCTAGGTCATGAACCCTAGGTAGATATCCTTAGGGGCATTATGGTCATTTTGTACCGTTTCTTGGTTTACCTACTTATCCTTATCCAATGAATACCAAATTTCATATATAACCTCGACATGCTATAATATGCTAAGCATTAAAGTTTCATAGGTAGCAAAGTTCATTTAGTCAGTTATTTTAGTGTTACCTAATTTTCGAGCAATTTGATTGGTTTAAGGCCTTAACTCATGCTCCTTTGAGTTTTTCTTTCATATATCCTTAATTCATACTTTGTTTAAGGTTCATATGGAAATCCAAGTAATTCCTACAAGTATTTCTTAACAAAAAGTTCAAGGTGGCTACTTACCTCATCGTCGACGTTCAGGACCTTCGTTCTTGAGCTTCCGATATCCGAATTACCTCAAATTTCCTTACACAAACTCCTTATTGTGTCTAGTTTCTGGAACCATAAAGATTTTTGAGAGCCAGCCTGGAAGGGAGTTAAAATTGAGAAAGACAAAGGGAATATTGAGTTTTGGGTCGACATGGCCGGTTCAACTGAACCGGCCATGTCATCGTCTTCTTCCTCTAGACGAGAAGAAGACGCTCATGACATATAGCACCCCCGTCTGAAACTGAACCTCCGTAGCTCCAATCACGTAATTTTTCTCCTCTATTTCTTCACGAAACTTAAAGATGGTGTTACAAGGAAGAGCTAGGAATTGATTTCATACATTCTCGTGGATTGTAGCCTAAGATATTTGCTTCCAAAGTTCGTCTAAAATATGATTTGTCGCCGAAGCAAAAACAGAGGATTTGTTATTGGGTATCCGATTCTAGGGGTTTCAAGGCTCGATTTGTTCACGAAACCTCTTCCTTATTCTTTCCTAAAGCAACATGAATTGGTTTGGAGGAACGAAGTTGAGTGTGTGTTCGCAATTTTGGAGAATCGTCCTCGGTCTGCAAATTAGCCAAAACGCCAGAAAATCGATCTCTTGGGTAGCTTGTTTTACGACGTTTCAGCTCTCGATTCCTTCATTAAAGTTACTCAACTTCTTCCTCTGAAGCTAAAAGAATCCTTAATTTTAAGGAAAATGGACCATAGATAGGAATTCGAAACTTACCACCGATTTGAGCCCAAAACGGATTTTCTTCAATTGGGCACGTTCCTGAGGTTATTTCTCTTTGTGGTCTTCTATGGAAACATTCCTTGAAGGTGTAGAAACTTATTGGGATCGTCCTAGCTCGATGGATTCTTGTGTATCCTCGGATTGGAATTTTGAGTTTTCCTTGAAGCTCTTTAGTGGCGGATTGGATTGGGGGACGGGTTTCTAGTCACTTTCACCACTCAATTCCTTCATAGAACTTGTGGTTAATCTTGTTTAGAAACTATAGGAACAGGTTTGAAAGGAAATGGTGGGGAATTGCTCCAAAATTTGGAAGAAATCCAAGAGTAGGAGACCTAAAATCTAAACGCTTATTGATTACGATTGGGAGCTCGACCTTGCTCGATTCTTGTTTCAAACTATTCCTCAACTTCAAACTTTATAGGGGAAGCTTAAATCGAGATTGAGAGCTCCCAAAGCGTTGTGAATTAGAGGTTGGATTTTCTGGAAAACCAATCGGAAATATCATCTCCGATCAGCGAGCTACCGACCTTGGTTTTGAATCCTAGTCGTTGGATGTGATGATCTATGAGTGTTCTAGAATTATCCAATTTTGGAGGAGATCCAACGGCTAGGAGTCGATATTCGATGGATTTTGTGCAGGTGGTCATTGTTGATAATCTGATTCTTGCCCGAATGACAGTTTCGTAATTATCCATATCTTGAAGGGTAAATTAAAGTATCCTAGCTATGATTCATGGTTATAGGCTTCGTAACCAAGTTATAATGTAGGTTCTTTTAAGGGTTAGTTAAATAATCTTTAATTGAATTTGTCTTGAAAGGAAAGAGATGACATAGTATCGTGTAGCTGATAAAGGCACTAAATCACTTCCCATATAATTATATTGATAGGTTAAATACATGTTATTCGTAAAGGGTAATAGTTAAACTTTAATAGTAAACATTGTTAATGTATAGTATACATATTTGTATCAAAAGAGCTTGTTGAGCTAGGGGCGTGCCCGAGGTGCATGTAATATCCCGTGCTATCAAGTTGTTATACAAAAACACCTCATTTTTAGGGCCTTCAAGACTTACATTTCTATATGATTTCGGTTGTCCCTTCCTTCTAATGGGTTTTGAATATAAAAAATAGTTTGTTAGTCTAACCTAAATAAATATTATGAACTGAATACAACAAATAAGAGTATCGTTCTTGTCTCAATTGTTTTCATGTTATTCGATTAAAAATTGAATGTGTATCAATATGTTAATATTTGGTATATAGAGTCGCTATTTGACATACAATCTATCTTCTATTTTTTTATAGATAGAAAACATCTCATTTTATAGAGATATAATTTATTACCTCCAAGAAGTTCCTTATCTTATCGATCGATCTCCGTAGTCAAGAAGTTCCTTCGAGCTATTCTCCTAAGATTCATGCAAATTGTTACCTCCATCGAGCAGTCCGGCGACCTTATGAACGTGCTAGTTGAGAAGGTTTTTGGTCGTTTTAAGGTCCATGAGGAGACAATTTTTGTTATGAAGACAAAAAGGAGGAGAAACACCTCTTACTCACATATGTGGAGTGGCTCACACAGACGAAAAGGAATGATGTGGTCGACTCTTTTTTTTCAAGTACGAGGGGATGTGGTAGCCATAACGAGAAAAAAAAAAAAAGGTCTTGGGTCTGGTCGTAGACATGGATGTGGACGTGGTGGCAGAGGAGATTGTGACAATAGCTCACAAACCCACGATAATTCCAACCTTGAGAAGGACAATAGTATGATCAAGTGTTACTCTCGTGGAAAATATGGGAACTATGCAGTAGAGTGCCGCAAGAAGAAGCACGATGTGGAGGGAAATCTCACACTCACCCGGATCAAGAGCTTGCACTGATGTTAGTTGAGAAGATGCCTAACCTGTTGATGCTCAACGAAGAGAAGTTATGGTAAACCTTCTCAAAAAAGGAGAAGACCAAGTGAAGACAACATGTGATACCTTGACAATGGAGCAACAACCACTTGACCGGAGATCAAACAAAGTTCAAGGAGCTTGATGAGAAGTCATTGGAAATGTGAAGTTTGGCGATGGATCAATTGTACTGATATAAGACAAATGATCCATCTTGTTGCAGTGCAAGAATGGTGACCAATGTTTACTGACCATGTTACATACTATATCCCAAACTTGAAGAGTAACATTATTAGTCTTAGTTAGAGGACGAAAGGAGGAAGCAGAGGGGAGCTAGTTAGCTTGTCCCTTAAGATGTTCGACAGAAATGGAACTGATGGTGTTAATATAACACATGCAGAAGCAATTTGGATCTTAGGCACTTTAAGTACATCAATTATAATAAATTGGCTAGCATGTTCAAAAGCATTAAAACTCAATGAGTTTGAATACTAACATTTTGTAGTTTAAATCCTTTTTCCTCACGAACCAGTTTCGAACCACCACTAGTTTCTTCCCTACTATTCTCCGGCCTTAGAACGGGATTGTGGAATCCAGTGAGTGACTAAATTTAAAAGAAATTTAGTAGATGTAAAGAGAGTTTTGAGAGAATTTCTCAAAGTTTTCAAGAACCCTTTACATGTACCTTGATCACTCTATTTATAGAGTGATATTTGCTTCTTCATGCAAATTTGGGATCACCAACACTCAAAATTCCACTCAATTTGTGGGATTATGTGGCAAGCATGCAAGTTTGAATTAACCAAATGTTTACACTCAAAATTCCACTCAAATTTTTGGAGTTTATTTGGCAAACATGCAAGCTTGGTTAAACCAAATTTTGAAACATGCAAGTTTGATTAAACAAAATTTGACACTCAAAATTCCACTCAAATTCGTGGGATTATGTTGCAAACATGCAAGTTTGTTAAACCATATATTGACACTCAATGTTCCACTAACTCAAACATGGATTAAGTGAAGTCAACATTTTGACTTTTTCTATTTTAATTCAACAATTAATTTGAATAATTAATTTCAAATCAAAATAATATTAAAGAATTAACTAAACAATTTAATTAATATTTAACATTAAATCAAATGCCAATCTCAATCAATTTTCGGCACATATTGATTATGAATCCCTATTCATAATTAAAATATTTAAATCTTATTTAAATATCTCAAATTCTCTCATTTTGTTTAATTCATAATTAAATCAAAATACGGTTAAACATATCGTATATATTTAGCGCATATTTCCTAATTTGAGTTTGAATACTTCAAACTCACTCGTCACACTGTTCTAAGGTTTAGTATGATATGAGCTAGCAGGAGGACCTAATGGACCTACAGATCATGGGCTCCAACGATTCAGGATTAACCGGCAAAACTCATTAACCTTTTAACCAACATTCGTTAACTACTAGGACACTCCACTATTAGTAGTTGCACTTCCCTCACTATAGATATATTTTTGTCCATTAGATATAACCATGATTAGTAAGTCGATCCTTCACCAGTTGTTCGTAACTAGAGTTGGGTCAATTTACCGTTTTTACCCCTAAAGTTACTTCTTGTTCCTGAAGTCTCACTGATCCTCTAATGAACAATTGATTTGTGGTCCAACCACCAAACCGAATCCCTCTTGGGCCAATGAGAGGGTGGGGCCTGTTGTTCAAGACCTAGAGTCAGTACTTAAGGGAACAACCTCTCTACTGTCCCTAAAAGCGGGTAGGAGTGAATTCTATCTTGCACCCTATGTCCCTAGCTATTCACCCAGTCTTACCCTTGAAATGGGAGGCTTATTGAGTCGGCGAACTCGGGCCACTCTCACCCATGCAAATCTAAGGATAATTCTGAATAAACAGGAGTTTATAGTTAGCTCAAAATTAAGGTCGAGTTACCTAAGTCATCGAGTGAAAAAATTAGTCTCAACAGTAAACGACATTATAAAGTGAGAGTGATTTTCTTCATGGTCCGATCTTATGCAATACTCATTGCATAAGACGCCCCCACTCCCATGTCTCCACATATACAATTTAGTGATCATATTGTTTATATCATATACAAAAGTGGGCCGCATCCATAGTGTCCCCAGGATAAGGTACTTAGTCTTATCCCTATACTATAGATCATTTTGACTATATACTTGAACTTGATCCACTCTTATGTCTCTACATATAGTTCAAGTAATCATACTTAGCCAGAGTATTCTTAGTTTGTTAGATTTAGATTAATGATCGTAAAATTCACGTTATTCAATAACAATCTTTACTGAATAAACATCAATAATAACATTATTGAAAATAGAATATGTTTTTATTTCCAAACTATGTGTTTTAGGACATAAAACCCAACAAAGTTGGAATAGACTCATAATGGAGATGACGAGATGCATGCTTCATGAGAAGGATCTTCCAAGACGTTTTTGGGGAAAAGCAGCAGACATTGTTGTGTGCTTGAAAAATCGAATTTCATCAAAAGCTGTAGAGAACCTGATACCAACTTGGTATGGTTACAAACCTTCTTTAAAGTTCCTTAGAGTATTTGGGTGTCTTTGCTTTACTTACATTCCACAGGTCATGCGTGATAAGCTTGACAAAAAGGTAGAATCTGGCATCTTTATTGGGTATAACCCTATATCCAAAGCTTACAGAGTTTTTCAACCACACACTAGTCGTGTTATTGGGAGGCGAGATGTTCATTTTGCTGGAAATGAGCAATGGAATTGGGAAGAAATGACGAAGGTGAATAAGATTTCTAATGCACCAAACAATTTAATCTTTGGTAGCATGTTTGAAGAGTCTGAAGATGAATGACTAGAAAAGTCTGAAGATGAATGACAAGAAGAGTCTGAAGATGAACGACAAGAAGAGTGTGAAGATGAACGACAAGAAGAGCCTGAAGATGAACGATAAGATGCTTTGGTTGATGATGCACCTGTCAGAGGAGGAGGCTTTCAGTGATCGAGAAAAACAAAACCTGGGCGTTGGTTGATCGACCTATAAACAGAAAGATAATTGGAGTAAGATGGGTGTTCAGGAAAAAGCTTGGAGTTCACCGCATCTAAATAAGGAGGAGTGTTAAAAATCACATGTTTGTTTAGATTGTTGTCAGTTAGTATCTGATTAAATCTCCTTATAGTTAGGAGTTGATTTAGTTTTGATTTGTTTACTGGTTTGCTACCAGATTTTCTGTAGATTTTTAGATATTCTCTGTATATATAGAGCCTTCTTGCTCTTCATAATACAATCTTCTCATCAACCATTCAATCACTCACTCTTTTCACTAACAGTATGAAACAGATTACCTTGATAATCAAGATCAAGAGTAAAGAAAACTCATTTCTAAACTCGTGATTCGAATCACTCCACAAGAGGCTTGATCAATACCATTTAAATGACTCTCGCATGTAAGTTCTAAATAAAAGAATTTGCAAAGAAAATCTTAGCTTTCATCAAAGCTAAAAAATAGAAATTCTATTCTTTTTTTTAGTTCCAAAATGTGATCTTTCTCATCAAAGAAAAGAAGGTTTTATATCGTGTTTACAACCTTAAACTATGTGACACATAACTCCCAAATTAAATTCGCTGGTAAATGAGAAATACTCATAACCTAGTATTAAAATGGCTAGTTAAGGGTGGGTTACAATATAACCTTAACTCCTATATTAATAGCTAGCTTAAATGTGACAAACAAATATTTAAATTATATTTAAACAGTGCAATGAATGAAATGTGCTTATTAGTCATCCTTAGACTAGTTCCATAAATTCAGTGAGTTCGTTAAATGCAACTTAAAGTGCATTTAATGCATCTCTTTCTTGAAGCTCAACTTTGCACAACATATAAGGGAGATCTCCAACATCTTCTAGAATTTCCTTTGATGAGCTCACCATAGCTCGAATATAAGTGTACAAGATTTGTTGTAGCTTCTTGGCTCTCGTCCTTGTAATTGGACCTTAAGGTATGGAAATCCCTTGGTCGTGGTTCATATCACAAATTAAGACATGGAACTTCCTACCATGCTGGATAGAAATTGAACTCACTAAAGTTTTAAAAGTGTCAAAACATTATTTTTAAAATTTCATATTTTGAGAATATCTCGAAGTTCGAGTTAGTTCTCTTACACGCCACGTCACAAACTCAAGTTGATAAAAAATTTCTACTAGGGAGAAGCACCAACATCGTTATAAGTTATGGTTCATTCTCATCTCTAGAAGAAGGGCTTGACGACCTCCGACCTTGTGCTTAACAGCCACACGCTCTAACCAACTGAGCTATTCTAGCCAATCAGTTGTTACCATCCAAGCCCAGTAGTTGATATTGTCTACTTTCGTTCGTTACGTATCGCTGTCAGCCTTACGATTTTAAACCGCATCTAGTAGGGAGAGGTTTTCAGACCCTTGTAAAAATGTTTCTTCACCTCTCCAATCGATGTGGGATCTCACTATCCATACCTTCTGAGGGCCAAGTGTCCTTACTAGTACATCGCCTAGTGACTAGCTCTGATATCATTTGTAAAAGTTCAAGTGCATTGCTAGCAGACATTGTCCATTTTGGCCCATTAGGTATTGTCATCAGCCTCACAGTTTTAAAACGAGCCTATTAAGGAGAGGTTTCTGCACCCTTATCAGGATTGTTTCGTTCCTCTCTCCCACTGCTAGTAGATATTATCTATTTTAATCCGTTACGTATCGCCGTCAGCCACACAGTTTTAAAATGTGTCTACTAGGGAGACGTTTACACACACATATAAGAAATGCTCAATTTTCCTCTCGAACACATGCGGGATTGCACAATAAGCAGTCAGGATGATCGAGTGGTCTAAGGCACCAGACTTAAGTTCAGGTCCTTGTAAGAGGGCGTGGGTTGTTCAAATCCCACTTCTGACAACTCATATTATTGTGAGGCAAAAAGCAAGCCAAAGTGGATAATATCTACTACCGTTCAGGGCTTGGGTTGAAAGCATCATTATTTATCAAAAAATGATAAGAACTTCGTAGATTTCAACTTTTCAAAGTTAAGAAATGGAACTTAACCATGGTGGATATCAATTGATCTCAATAGAGTTTTTAAAAGTGTCAAAACATGGTTTTTAAAAAACTTCAAATTTTGAGAATATCTAGACGCCACGTCAGAAGCCCAACTTCATTGAAAACTTTTGTATGCTTCATTCCCATCGCTAGAAGAAGGGCTTGAGAACCTCTGACCTTGGGGTTAATAATTGCATGCTCTAACGAACTGAGATGTTTAAAATGCTTCTACTACGGAGATGTTTACACACCCAAATACGGAATGCTAAATTCTCCTCTCAAAACAATCCTGGAACACATAATAAGCAGGATGGGTGAGTGGTCTAAAGTGCCAGACTTAAGTTTTGGTGCTCATGAAGAGGGTAACTTTTTTCAAAGTTAAAGGCATGGAACTTCCTACCATGGTGGATATCAATTAAACTCATTAGAGTTTTAAAAGTGTGGAAACATGATTTTTTAAAACTACAAATTTTGAGAATATCTCAAATCAGTTCTCTTAAATTTCTACTAAGGCAAAGCACCAACACACTTATAAAGTATGAGAGTTTTAAAAGTGTCAAAACATGCTTTTTTAAAACTACAAATTTTGAGAATATCTCAAATCAGCTCTCTTACATGCCACGTCACAAATGAAAGTTCATTGAAAATTTCTACGAAGGCCAAGCACCAACACACTTATAAGGTATGCTTCATTCCTAAAGCTAGAGAAGGGCTTGAACCTTCAAACTTGCCACGTCACAAGTGAAAGTTCATTGAAAATTTCTACGAAGGCAAAGCACCAACACACTTATAAGGTATGCTTCATTCCTAAAGCTAGAGAAGGGCTTGAACCTTCAAACTTGCCACGTCACAAATGAAAGTTCATTGAAAATTTCTACGAAGGCAAAGCACCAACACACTTATAAGGTATGCTTCATTCCTAAAGCTAGAGAAGGGCTTGAACCTTCAAACTTGTAGTTAACAGCCACACGCCCTAACAAACTAAGCTATTCCAGCCAATCATTTGTTGCGATCCAAGACAACCATTAGTTGATATTGTCAGATTTCGTTCGCTACATATTGCTGTCACCCAAATGGTTTTAAACCGCATCTACTAGGAGAGGTTTTCAGACCCTTGTAAGAAATGTTTCTTCACCTCTCCAATTGATATAGGATCTCACAATCCACCCCTTCTGAGGGCCAAGCGTCCTCACTAGCGCATCGCCTGGTGACTAGCTCTGATGTCATTCGTAAAAGTCAAAGCACACTAGTAGCAAATATTGTCCATTTTTTCCATTAGGTATTGCCATCAGCCTCAAAGTTTTAAAACGCGACTATTAGAGAGAGGTTTTAGCCACTTATTAGGATTGTTTTGTTCCTCTCCCCAACAATTAGTAGATATTATCTATTTTAATCCGTTACGTATCCTAGTCAGCCTCACAGTTTTAAAACGCGTCTACTATGGAGACATTTACACACCCATATACGGAATGCTAAACTCCCCTCCCAAACCAATCTGGGCACACGCCATTAGCAGTCAGGATGGTTGAGTGGTCTAAGGCGCCAGACTCAAGTTTTCGTCCTTATAAGAGGGCGTGGGTTCAAATCCTACTTTTTGACATCTCCATATTATTGTAAGGCTAAACGCGAGCCAAAGTGGATAAAATCTACTACCGATGTGGGTGGGCTTTGGGGTCGGCGGAAACATCATTGTTTATCAACAATGTGCTTTTTAGAAGTGTCAAAACATGATTTTTGAGAATATCAGTAAGTTCTTACACACCACGTCACATGCCGATTTTGATTGAAAATATATAACAGAGAGAAGCACCAACACCTATGTAAGAAATGTTTCTTCACCTCTTTCTCACAAAGCAACCATTGTGTGGGCCAAGCGTCCTCACTGGCGCATCGCCTGGTGACTAGCTCTGATATCATTCGTAAAAGTCCAAGCGCACAACTTGCAGACATTGTCCATTTTTTTCCGTTAGGTATTGCCATCAGCCTCACAGTTTTAAAACGCGCCTATTAGAGAGAGGTTTTCGCCGTTTATTAGGATTGTTTCGTTCCTCTCTCCAACAATTAGTAGATATTATCTATTTTAATCCGTTACGTATCGTTCATCGGCCTCACAATTTTAAAACGCATCTACTATGGAGACATTTACACACCATATATGAAATGCTGAACTCCCCTCTCAAACCAATCAAGGCACACACCATTAGTAGTCAAGATGGCCGAGTGGTCTAAGGCGCCAGACTCAAGTTCTGGTCCTCGTAAGAGGGCGTGGGTTCAAATCCCACTTCTGACATCTCATATTATTGTGAGGCAAAACGCGAGACACAGTGGATGATATCATTGTTTACCATGGTAAGAACTTTTGCTAAAAGAATGATGGAACCTGTACCCCCTACACTCTCTCTTAGGCTTGTGCGGCTACCTTCGGGTGTTGAAAAACTCATTGATGGAGCCGAGCTACTACTACTAAAGGAGGTAGACCTTCGGTGTCACCATGAGGGAAGCCAACAAGGGATTTCGGGCGGGGGCGGAATCGAAGCGAAGAAATTCTGAGTTCATGCCATGACGATATATATGGAAGGGCAGTTTTGTTGATGCATTCCTGTTGAGAATGAAGAAGAGAGATCCTCTTTTGAACAGAAAAATTTGGTCACGTAGATCTTCGATTTTGCTGAAATTCGTTGATAGCTCCGTATGAATTTACAATGGAAAATCTTCTGTTTGTTGTAAGATCACTGAAGTAAGGGTTGGTCATAAATTTGGAGAGTTTGCTTCGACACGGAAATGAAGACTTTCAAGAACAAATATTGGACCGGGAAAAAAAGGGGAGAAAGTCAAGGAGCATATGGCACGAAAAGGAAATCCGATTTCGGTAAGACTTGATCTGAATCGTAGTTTAGATTCAAGTTGGTTCAGTGAGGGCGGCCGCGAAAGTCACTGAATAGGTCAGTCTTTTCCTTTTCTTCTATATTGAAAATCAAAAAAGCGTGGGAGGACATTGCACAAATGTCGAGGACGGACACGACTTCTTCTAACGCTAGAAGACCACAGGAAGACACCCGGGACCAGAGCATGTCGTGAAGAAGCACACTGGCCGTGCTTCGACCGTATCTCCGGGGCACAGTTGAATGTAGATATCATGAACGCGAGGTGCAGGATACTAGGCTGAGAAACCCGGGCAACCACTACCCTATGTTCTCATTAAATAATAAGAACTTCCTACTTCCTACCATGGTGGATTTAAAATGACTCGCCAATGCTCTTTAAAAAGTGTCAAAACAAGATTTTTGAGAATATCTGTAAGTTCGAGTTAGTTATCTTAAAAACCACATCACAAACAACCGAAGTTGATTGAAAAAATATATTATTAAAGGGAAGCACCAACACCCCATGCTTCGTTTGACTTCGCTAGAAAGTGGGCTTGAACCTCCAACCTTGTGGTTAATAGCCACATGCTCTAACCAACTGAGCTATTCCAGCCAACAATTTGTTAAATACCAAGACAATAATTAGTTGATATTGTCTGCTCTCGTTCGTTACTTATCGCTGTCACCCTCATGGTTTTAAACTGCATCTACTAAGGAGAAGTTTTCAGACCCTTGTAAGAAATGTTTTTTCACCTCTCCAATCGATGTGGGTTCTCACAAAGCAACCATTCTGTGGGACAAGCGTCCTCACTGGCGCATCGCCTGGTGACTAGCTCTGATATCATTCGTAAAAGTCCAAGCGCACAACTTGCAGACATTGTCCATTTTTTTCCGTTAGGTATTGCCATCAGCCTCACAGTTTTAAAACGCGCCTATTAGAGAGAGGTTTTCGCCGTTTATTAGGATTGTTTCGTTCCTCTCTCCAACAATTAGTAGATATTATCTATTTTAATCCGTTACGTATCGTTCATCGGCCTCACAATTTTAAAACGCATCTACTATGGAGACATTTACACACCATATATGAAATGCTGAACTCCCCTCTCAAACCAATCAAGGCACACACCATTAGTAGTCAAGATGGCCGAGTGGTCTAAGGCGCCAGACTCAAGTTCTGGTCCTCGTAAGAGGGCGTGGGTTCAAATCCCACTTCTGACATCTCATATTATTGTGAGGCAAAACGCGAGACACAGTGGATGATATCATTGTTTACCATGGTAAGAACTTTTGCTAAAAGAATGATGGAACCTGTACCCCCTACACTCTCTCTTAGGCTTGTGCGGCTACCTTCGGGTGTTGAAAAACTCATTGATGGAGCCGAGCTACTACTACTAAAGGAGGTAGACCTTCGGTGTCACCATGAGGGAAGCCAACAAGGGATTTCGGGCGGGGGCGGAATCGAAGCGAAGAAATTCTGAGTTCATGCCATGACGATATATATGGAAGGGCAGTTTTGTTGAGAGATCCTCTTTTGAACAGAAAAATTTGGTCACGTAGATCTTCGATTTTGCTGAAATTCGTTGATAGCTCCGTATGAATTTACAATGGAAAATCTTCTGTTTGTTGTAAGATCACTGAAGTAAGGGTTGGTCATAAATTTGGAGAGTTTGCTTCGACACGGAAATGAAGACTTTCAAGAACAAATATTGGACCGGGAAAAAAAGGGGAGAAAGTCAAGGAGCATATGGCACGAAAAGGAAATCCGATTTCGGTAAGACTTGATCTGAATCGTAGTTTAGATTCAAGTTGGTTCAGTGAGGGCGGCCGCGAAAGTCACTGAATAGGTCAGTCTTTTCCTTTTCTTCTATATTGAAAATCAAAAAAGCGTGGGAGGACATTGCACAAATGTCGAGGACGGACACGACTTCTTCTAACGCTAGAAGACCACAGGAAGACACCCGGGACCAGAGCATGTCGTGAAGAAGCACACTGGCCGTGCTTCGACCGTATCTCCGGGGCACAGTTGAATGTAGATATCATGAACGCGAGGTGCAGGATACTAGGCTGAGAAACCCGGGCAACCACTACCCTATGTTCTCATTAAATAATAAGAACTTCCTACTTCCTACCATGGTGGATTTAAAATGACTCGCCAATGCTCTTTAAAAAGTGTCAAAACAAGATTTTTGAGAATATCTGTAAGTTCGAGTTAGTTATCTTAAAAACCACATCACAAACAACCGAAGTTGATTGAAAAAATATATTATTAAAGGGAAGCACCAACACCCCATGCTTCGTTTGACTTCGCTAGAAAGTGGGCTTGAACCTCCAACCTTGTGGTTAATAGCCACATGCTCTAACCAACTGAGCTATTCCAGCCAACAATTTGTTAAATACCAAGACAATAATTAGTTGATATTGTCTGCTCTCGTTCGTTACTTATCGCTGTCACCCTCATGGTTTTAAACTGCATCTACTAAGGAGAAGTTTTCAGACCCTTGTAAGAAATGTTTTTTCACCTCTCCAATCGATGTGGGTTCTCACAAAGCAACCATTCTGTGGGACAAGCGTCCTCACTGGCGCATCGCCTGGTGACTAGCTCTGATATCATTCGTAAAAGTCCAAGCGCACAACTAGCAGACATTGTCCATTTTTTCCCGTTAGGTATTGCCATCAGCCTCACAGTTTTAAAACGCACCTATTAGAGAGAGGTTTTCGCCACTTATTAGGATTTTTTCGTTCCTCTCTCCAACAATAAGTAGATATTATCTATTTTAATCCGCTACGTATCGTCGTCAGCCTCATAGTTTTAAAACGCGTCTACTATGGAGACATTTACACACCATATACGGAATACTGAACTCCCCTCTCAAACCAATCAAGGCACACACCATTAGCAGTTAGGATTGTTGAGTGGTCTAAGGCGCCAGACTCAAGTTCTGTTCCTTGTAAAAGGGGGTGTAGGTTCAAATCCCACTTCTAACATCTCATATATTGTGAGGCAAAATGCGAGACACAGTGGATAAAATCTACTAGTGGTTGAAACGTAACGTATCATTGTTTATAATTAAATAATAAGAACTTACTTCGACTCGCCAATGCCTTTTAAAAAGTGTCAAAACAAGATTTTTGAGAATATCTAAGTTCGAGTTAGTTATCTTACACACCACGTCACAAACAACCGAAGTTGATTGAAAAAATACACTATTAGAGGGAAGCACCAACACCCAATGCTTCATTCGACTTCGCTAGAAGGAGGGCTTGAACCTCCGACCTTGTGGTTAACAGCCACACGCTCTAACCAACTGAGCTATTCCAGCCAACAATTTGTTACAAACCAAGACCATCATTAGTTGATATTGTCTGCTCTCGTTCGTTACGTATCGCTGTCACCCTCATGGTTTTAAACTGCATCTACTAAGGAGAAGTTTTCAGACCCTTGTAAGAAATATTTTTTCACCTCTCCAATCGATGTGGGTTCTCACAAAGCAACCATTCTGTGGGCCAAGCGTCCTCACTGGCGCATCGCATGGTGACTAGCTCTAATATCATTTGTAAAAGTCCAAGCACACAACTAGCAGACATTGTCCATTTTTTCCCGTTAGGTATTGCCATCAGCCTCACAGTTTTAAAACGCGCCTATTAGAGAGAGGTTTTCGCCACTTATTAGGATTTTTTCGTTCCTCTCTCCAACAATAAGTAGATATTATCTATTTTAATCCGTTACGTATCGTCGTCAGCCTCACAGTTTTAAAATGCGTCTACTATGGAGACATTTACACACCATATACGGAATACTGAACTCCCCTCTCAAACCAATCAAGGCACACACCATTAGCAGTTAGGATGGCTGAGGGGTCTAAGGCGCCAGACTCAAGTTCTGTTCCTTGTAAAAGGGGGTGTAGGTTCAAATCCCACTTCTAACATCTCATATTATTGTGAGGCAAAATGCGAGATACAGTGGATAAAACTATTTAAACATGATTTTTGAGAATATCTGTGTTCTGTGTAAAACTTCGCTAGAAGGAGGGCTTTTACCTCCAACCTTGTGGTTAACAGCCACACGCTCTAACCAACTGAGCTATTCCAGCCAACAATTTGTTGCAGTCCAAGAGCATAATTAGTTGATATTTTCTGCTCTCGTTCGTTACTGCTCTCGTTCGTTACGTATCGCTGTCACCCTCATGGTTTTAAACCGCATCTACTAAGGAGAAGTTTTCAGACCATTGTAAGAAATGTTTCTTCACCTCTCCAATCGATGTGGGTTCTCACAAAGCAACCATTCTGTGGGCCAAGCGTCCTCACTGGCGCATCGCCTGATGACTCACTGGCGCATCGCCTGATGACTAGCTCTTATATCATTCGTAAAAGTCCAAGCGCACAACTAGCAAACATTGTCCATTTTTTCCCGTTAGGTATTGCCATCAGCCTCACAGTTTCAAAACGCGCCGATTAGAGAGAGGTTTTCGCCGCTTATTAGGATTGTTTCGTTCCTCTCTCCAACAATTAGTAGATATTATCTATTTTAATCTGTTACGTATCGTCGTCAGCCTCACAGTTTTAAAACGCGTCTACTATGGAGACATTTACACACCATATACGAAATGCTGAACTCCCCTCTCAAACCAATCAAGGCACAGACCATTAGTAGTCAGGATGGCCGAGTGGTCTACGGCGCCAGACTCAAGTTTTGTTCCTCGTAATAGTGGTTGAAACGTATCATTGTTTATCATTAAATAATAAGAACTTCCTACTTCCTACGTTGAAATAATAAGAACTTCCTACAAACGTATTTATTGAATAATAAGAACTTCTTACTTCCTACGTTGAAATAATAAGAACTTCCTACTTCCTACGTTGGTGGATTTAACTTGACTCGCCAATGACGCTTTTTAAAAAGTGTCAAAACATGATATTTGAGAATATCTGTAAGTTCGAGACAAACAACTGAAGTTGATTGAAAATATATATTAAAGGGAAGCACCAACACCCATGCTTCGTTCGAATGGAGGGCTTGAATAATATAACAATTTATATACTCATGGAACCCTAAACATGCATACTATACATTATAACACTTATAACATACTTGGAATGCATGAAACATGCTTAGCCTATGGTGGGATTTTAAATCTATATGACATACTTTATGCATATACATTTTCTATTTAATTAAAACATACATTCATAATGCATAATTAATTAAACACACTAAAGTTGGTTGGTTTTGGCATTTTAAAGCAAGCAATTAACTAAATTATTACACTAATAATTAAAAATAACTTGAGCCGCTCCCGAGGATCACGAACTGGGCGAACCAACCCTTAAAAACGTTGAATCGGACCCCAACGGCAGAAAAAACACCCGAACCGCCTCTTCCATCTTCTTCAGTTCAGCTTGCTATCTCTTCCATTTTCGATCAATTACAACCTAAAATGGACTCTAATGACTCCATAGAAATTACAGACCTTTCTTCATTCATTAAAGCCCATACACATTAGGCTTATTACAATAATTGTATCAAATGGAAGTATAAAAAAAATGCCAAAACCAAAATCATCCACTTTAGCAACCACAAATTTCATTCATAAAATGGTACCCACCATGATCAAATTAATGTAAATAAAGTGCCTAAAACTTGCTCTCATACCAATTGATGGTGTTAATATAACACATGCGGAAGCAATTTGGATCTTAGGCACTTTTAGACATCAATTATAGTAAATAACTAGCATGTTCATAAGTATTGAAACTTAATGAGTTTGAATACTAACTTTTTGTAGTTCAAACTTCTTTTTCCTCACGAACCGGTTTCGAACCACCACTAGTGTCTTCTCTACTATCCTCCGGCCTTAGAACGGGATTGTAGAATCCGGTGAGTGACTAAACTTGGGAGGGATTTTGTATATGTGAATTGAGTGTTTGTGAGAGGTTTTTCTCAAGGTTTTTCACCAAGAAGAAGAAGAAGACCTTCCATGTACCATGATCACTCTATTTAAAGAGTCATGTTTGCATGTTCATGCAAATTTGAGATCACCAAATTTTGACACTTAAAATTCCACTCAAATGTTTGGGATTATGTGGCAAGCATGCATGTTTGAGTTAACCAAATTTTGACACTCAAAATTCCACTCAAACTTGTGGGGTTTATTTGGCAAGCATGCAAGTTTGGTTAAACCAAATTTTGACACCTTAAAATTCCACTAACATGGATTTTTTTCCATTAAATGAAGTCAACATTTTGACTTTCTTCATTTTAATTCAACAATTAATTTGAATAATGAATTTCAAATTAAAGTAACATTAAATGATTAATTAAACTATTTAATTAATATTTAATATTAATTCAAATGCCAATCCCAATCAATTCCGATACATAATTGATTAAGATATTTAAATCTTATTTAAATATCTTAGATTCTCTCCTTTTGTTTAATTCTTAAATAAAACAAAAATGCGGTTAAATATATCGTATATATGTAGCGCATATTCCCTAATTTGAATTCGAACACTTCGAACTCACTCGTCACACTGTTCTATGGTTTAGTCTGATATGAGCTAGCAGAGGGACCTAATGGACCTATAGATCATGGGCTCCAACGATCCAAGATTAACCGGCTAAACTCATTCACCTTGTTAACCAACATTCGTTAACTACTAGGACACTCCACTATAGCCTAGTAGTTGCACTCCCCTATAGCCTTAGGACTTTGTTCCTTCGACAAATGAACTCCATGCCTGAAAGGTAATAATCCTTTCTTGGAGTCCTGCATCTTATATCGAATCAACATTTTGTCGATGTACGATGCCTGAGACAATGCTAGTGTTTTGTTCTTGCGATTTCGAACAATTTGGATTCCAAGAACAAACTGAGCCTCTCCCAAATATTTCATTTGGAATTGTGTCGCTAGCCAATGCTTAATGTCAGTCAGAAATCCCACATCATTTCCAATGAGTAGGATATCGTCAACGTACAACACCAGGAAAGCTACTGTAGAGTTGACTATCCTTTTATAAACACAAGGTTCATCAACATTCTGTTTAAAGCCATAAGATTTGATCGCAGTATCAAACTTTATATTCCAGGATCGAGATGCTTGCTTCAACCCATAAATGGATCTTTTAAGCTTGCAAACCCTTTGCTCGTGATCCTGTTCAATGAACCCCTCTGGTTGAGCCATATAGATACTCTCTTCAAGATTGCCGTTTAGAAAGGCTATCTTAACATCCATTTTCCAAATTTCATAATCATAAAATGTGGCAATAGACAAGAGTATTCTAATCGATTTAAGCATAGCAACATGAGAGAAGGTTTCTTCAAGTCCACCCCCTCTCTTTGGGTATAACCCTTTGCTACTAGTCGAGCTTTAAAGGTCTGTACCTTATCGGTTTGGTCTCGTTTCCTCTTATAGATCCATTTGCAACCAATAGGTTTTACCCCATCTGGTTGATCTACAAGTTCCCAGACTGTATTGAAGTACATTGACTCCATTTCAAGATTCATGGCTTTAATCCACTGATCTCTATCTTCATCATTCATTGCCTGTTTATAGGTCAATGGATCCTCATCGCCATCATCAGGTATGATGACTTGAGTTTCTGCCAAACCCAAGTAACGATCGGGTTGAGTTATAACCCTCCCACTACGTCGAGGCATTCTCAACTCTTGAGAAGGATGTGATTGACCAGAAGTATCAGCTCCATCAACAACTCTTGTTGAAGGACCTCTTGTTGTTTTATCAGTAGCTTCTTTAGAAATCTCACTTAATACTAGTTTGCTATGAGGTTGATGATTTCTTACGTGGTCTTCCTCTAAGAATGTAGCGTTTGTTGATAAAAACACTCTATTTTCTTGAGGGTCATAAAACAAACCACCTTTCGTCTCTTTGGGGTATCCTACGAATAGACATAATTTTGAACGACGTTCTAATTTATTGGGGTTTTGCAACAACACATGTGCTGGACATCCCCTCTCAAACCAATCAAGGCACATATCATTAGCAGTCAGGATGGCCGAGTGGTCTAAGGTGCCAGACTCAAGTTTTGGTCCTCGTAAGAGGGCGTGGGTTCAAATCCCACTTCTGACATCTCATATTATTGTGAGGAAAAAATGCAGGACACAGTGGATAAATTGTACTTCGCCAATGCATTTTAGAACTTCCTACCATGGTGGATTTAACTTGACTCGCAAATACTTTTTAAAAAGTGTCAAAACATGATTTTTGAGAATATCTTTCAGTTCGAGTTAGTTATCTTACACACCACGTCACAAAAAGCAACCGAATTTGATTGAACTATTATATTAATGGGGAAGCACCAACACCCATGCTTCGTTCAACTTCGCTAGAAGGAGGGCTTGAACCTCCGACCTTGTGGTTAATAGCCACACGCTCTAACCAACTGAGCTATTCCAGCCAACAATTTGTTACAATCCAAGAGCATAATTAGTCGATATTGTCTCCTCTCGTTCGTTACGTATCGCTGTCACCCTCATGGTTTTAAACCGCATCTACTAAGGAGAAGTTTTCAGACCCTTGTAAGAAATGTTTCTTCACCTCTCTAATCGATGTGGGTTCTCACAAAGCAACCATTCTGTGGGCCAAGCGTCCTCACTGGCGCATCGCTTGGTGACTAGCTCTGATATCATTAGTAAAAGTCCAAGCGCACAACTAGCAGACATTTTCTATTTTTTCCCGTTAGGTATTGCCATCAGCCTCACAGTTTTAAAATGCGCCTATTAGAGAGAGGTTTTCGCCGCTTATTAGGATTGTTTCGTTCCTCTCTCCAACAATTAGTGGATATTATCTATTTTAATCCGTTACGTATCATCGTCAATCTCACAGTTTTAAAACGCGTCTACTATGGAGACATTTACACACCATATACGGAATGCTGAACTCCCCTCTCAAACCAATCAAGCTAAACACCATTAGCAGTCAGGATGGCTGAGTGGTCCAAGGCTTTAGACCCAAGTTTTGGTCCTCGTAAGAGGGCGTGGGTTCAAATCCCACTTCTGACATCTCATATTATTGTGAGGCAAAACGCGAGACACAGTGGATAACTTCGCCAATGCTTTTTAGAACTTTCTACTTCCTACCATGAGTTTTGAGAATATAACTAACACACCACGTCACAAACAACCGAAGTTGATTGACAATATATATTAAAGGGAACCACCAACACCCATGGCTTCATTCGAATTCGCTGGAAGGAAGGCTTGAACCTCCGACCTTGTGGTTAACAGCCACACGCTGTAACCAACTGAGCTATTCCAGCCAACAATTTGTTACAATCCAAGAGCATAATTAGTTGATATTGTCTGCTCTCGTTCGTTACGTATCGCTGTAACCCTCATGGTTTTAAACCGCATCTACTAAGGAGAAGTTTTCAGACCCTTGTAAGAAATGTTTCTTCACCTCTCCAATCGATGTGGGTTCTCACAAAGCAACCATTCTGTGGGCCAAGCGTCCTCACTGGCGCATCGCTTGGTGACTATCTCTGATATCATTCGTAAAAGTCCAAGCGCACAACTAGTAGACATTTTCCATTTTTTCCCGTTAGGTATTGCCATCAGCCTCACAGTTTTAAAAGCGCCTATTAGAGAGAGGTTTTCGCCGCTTATTAGGATTGTTTCGTTCCTCTCTCCAACAATTAGTGGATATTATCTATTTTAATCTGTTACATATCGTCGTCAGTCTCGCAGTTTTAAAACGCGTCTACTATGGAGACATTTACACACCATATACGGAATGCTGAACTCCCCTCTCAAACCAATCAAGCTACACACCATTAGCAGTCAGGATGGTCGAGTGGTCTAAGGTGCCAGACTCAAGATTTGGTCCTCGTAAGAGGGCGTGGGTTCAAATCCCACTTCGGACATCTCATATTATTGTGAGGCAAAATGCGAGACACAGTGTATAGAATCTACTAGTGGTTGAAACGTATCATTGTTATTCATTATTTCATTATATATAAATAAGAACTTCGCACCAACACCCATGCTTCATCCGACTTTGTTAGAAGGAGGGTTTGAACCTCCGACCTTGTTGTTAACAGCCACATGCTCTAACCAACTGAGCTATTCCAGCCAACAATTTGTTATAGTCCAAGAGCATAGTTAGTTGATATTGTCTGCTCTCGTTCGTTACGTATCGCTGTCACTCTCATGGTTTTAAACTGCATCTACTAAGGAGAAGTTTTCAGACCCGACCCTTGTAAGAAATGTTTCTTCACCTCTCCAATCGATGTGGGTTCTCACAAAGCAACCATTCTGTGGGCCAAGCGTCCTCACTGGCGCATCGCCTGATGACTAGCTCTTATATCATTTGTAAAAGTCCAAGCGCACAACTAGCAGACATTGTCCATTTTTATCCCGTTAGGTATTCTCATCAGCCTCACAGTTTTAAAACGCGCCTATTAGAGAGAGGTTTTTACTGCTTATTAGGAATGTTTCATTCCTCTCTCCAACAATTAGTAGATATTATCTATTTTAATCCGTTACGTATGGTCGTCAGCCTCACAATTTTAAAACGCGTCTACTATGAAGACATTTAAACACCATATACGGAATGCTGAACTCCTCTCTCAAACCAATCAAGGCACACACCATTAGTAGTTAGGATGGTCGAGTGTTCTAAGGCGTTAGACTCAAGTTTTGGTCCTCGTAGGAGGGTGTGGGTTCAAATCCCCCTTTTGACATCTCATATTATTGTGAGGCAAAATGCGAGACACAGATAAAATCTACTAGTGGTTGAAAAAAGTATCATTGTGTTTCCTACCATGGTGGATTTAACTTGAATCGCCATTGCTTTTTTAAAAAGTGTCAAAACATGATTTTTGAGAATATCTGTAATCGAGTTAGTTATCTTACACACCACGTCACAAACAACCGAAGTTGATTGAAAGTATTATATTAAAGGGGAGCACACCAACACCCCATGCTTCATTCGACTTCGCTAGAAGGAGGGCTTGAACCTCCGACCTTGTGTGGTTAAAAGGCAAACGCTCTAACCAACTAAACTATTTAAGCCAACAATTTGTTACAATCCAAGGCCATCATTAGTTGATATTGTCTTCTCTCGTTCGTTACGTATCGCTATCACCCTCGTTGTTTTAAACCGCATCAACTAAGGAGAAGTTTTCAGACCCTTGTAAGAAATGTTTCTTCACCTCTCCAATCGATGTGGGTTCTCACAAAGCAACCATTTTGTGGGCAAAGCGTCCTCACTGGCGCATCGCCAGGTGACTAGCTCTTATATCATTCGTAAAAGTCCAAGCGCACAACTAGCAGACATTGTCCATTTTTTTCCGTTGGGTATTGCCATCAGCCTCACAGTTTTAAAACGCGCCTATTAGAGAGAGGTTTTCGCCGCTTATTAGGATTGTTTCGTTCCTCTCTCCAACAATTAGTAGATATTATCTATTTTAATCCGTTACGTAACGTTATCAGCCTCTCAGTTTTAAAACGCATCTACTATGGAGACATTTACACACCATATACAGAATGCTGAACTCCCCTCTAAAACCAATCCAGGGACACACCATTAGTAGTCAGGATGATATCTCAGGATGATATCTCCATATTATTGTGAGGAAAAATGCGAGTCTCATATTATTGTCTCCTCGTAAGAGGGTGGGCATGGGTTTATGTCCCATTTTTGAGAACTATATATATTTGTGAGGCTAATTAGCCAAAGTGGATAAATATCTACTGGATTGGGTCGAAAGTATCATTAGTTTATCAAATGATAAGTATTTCGTAGTCATGGAAAAAGTACCATGGTGGATATCAATTGAACTCACTAAAGATTTTATCAATTGAACTCACATGAGAGCTTGAACCTTTGACCTTGTTGTTGTTCGCTCTAACCAACTAAGCTATTCCAACTAAGCTATTCCAACTAAGCTATTCCAAGCAATCATTGTCACAATTCAAGCCCACCACTAGTTGATATTGTCCGCTTTCATTCGTTACTTATGGCCGTCAGTCTCACGGTTTTAAACCGCATGTACTAGGGAGAGGTTTTCAAACCCTTGTTATAAATGTTTCTTCCCCTCTCCAGTAGATGTCGGATCTCACAATCCACCCCTTCTGAGGGCCTAGCGTCCTCACTGGCACATTGTTTGGTGACTAGCTCTAATATCATTTGTAAAAGTCCCAGCTCAATGCTAGTAGACATTGTTCATTTTTGCCCATTAGGTATTTTCATCAGCCTCACAGTTTTGAAACGTGTCTATTAGGAAGAGGTTTCCACACCCTTATAAGGATTGTTTCGTTCCTCTCTCGAACAGCTAGCGGATATTGTCTATTTTAGTCTATTACGTATCGCCGTCAGCCTCACAGTTTTAAAACGCGTCTACTAGAAATAGCGTTAGGGGATTGGGTCGAAAGTATCATTAGTTTATCAAATGATAAGTATTTCGTAGTCATGGAAAAAGTACCATGGTGGATATCAATTGAACTCCTAGAGATTTAAAATTGTCAAAACATGATTTTTAAACATCAAATTTTGAGAATATCTCTTCGAGTTAGTTCTCTTACATGTCACAAACCCAAGTTAATTTAAAATTTATGTTAGAAGGATGCAAAGGAGGAGGGCTTGAACCTTTGACCTTGTTGTTCACTCTAACCAACTAAGTTATTCCAAGCAATCACTTGTCACAATTCAAGCCCACCACTAGTTGATATTGTCCATTTTCATTCGTTATGTATGGCCGTCAGCCTCACGGTTTTAAACCGCATGTACTAGGGATCGGTTTTCAAACCCTTGTAAGAAATGTTTCTTCCCCTCTCCAGTAGACGTGGGATCTCACAATCCACCCCTTCTGAGGGCCTAGCGTCCTCACTAGCACATCGTCTGGTGACTAGCTCTAATATCATTTGTAAATGTCCAAGCTCAGTGCTAGTAGACATTGTTCATTTTGGCCCATTAGGTATTTTCATCAGCCTCACAGTTTTGAAACGTGCCTATTAGGAAGAGGTTTCCGCACCCTTATAAGGATTGTTTTGTTCCTCTCTCGAACAGCTAGCGGATATTGTCTATTTTAGTCTGTTTCGTGTCGTCGTCAGCCTCACAGTTTTAAAACGCATCTACTAGAGTGACGTTTACACACCCTTATAAGGAATGCTTCATTCCCCTCTCAAACCAATGTGAGATCTCACAATAAGCAGTCAGGATGGCCGAGTGGTCTAAGTCGCTAGACTCAAGTTTTGGTCCTCGTAAGAGGGTGTGGTTTCATATACCACTTCTGACAACTCATATTATTGTGAACTAATTTTTTCAATGCGGATCTACTGGACCGTGTATCTCATATCTAGGGTGAACTAAATTTTAATTCCTCAAAATTAGTCAGCTTGCATTGTCACAATAGTGAATAGGTTGGCGCACTACGAGGTTCGATCTAAGTTTTTGAATAGTGCTACTAAGGTGTAGAGGGAATAGGAGGTGGTCGGGCTTTAGTGACAATGTTCACTCTATTAATGGACTTGTAAGCTGTCTTAAATTTTCTTAGGCGTAGTGGAGATTTACATGGTTTTTAGTGTATCTAGGTAGTTTAAATCACATCTCATATTTATACGTCGCTTTTTAAGGCTAATCCAATTTCTGAGAGTACAAAGGTCTACGTAACTAATTATCGCTCACGATCCTAGAATGCTCAGTCTACTAAAAATATAGTGACCTAGGTCATGTGAAACAAGTCTAGCTCTTGTGCCCTACTTTAAACAAGCCTAGCTCTTTCCTATTTTTTTTCATTGACATTGGGAGACAAAATTTTGTGTTGAAGGGAGATGGCTATTTTTAGGTTTTCTAAAAAAAAAATATTTAAAATGGATTTTTGAAACAATCGTAAAGATTAAGAAGGGAAAGAATGTGAATTAAAAATTTCAATAGTATTTTTTATTTTTGACTATTTTCTTTTATATTCTTCTTGAGTTCTTAAGAATTTGTAAAGCATTTTTTCCTTCTAATCTCATTTCGAAATTCAGCCTTTAAGACACTCAATAAAATCTCACTTAGAAAAATTAGAAAAATTAATTCTGGTTAGGGTTTTAGTCTAACAAAAATGATTTTAGGTTATTTTTATCTTCTAAAATGTACTCCAAAAAATTCTACTCTTAGAGTTAATGATTTTTCTTGATTATTATCTCATTAAATTCATCTGGATGAGCACTATACTTTTGGTGAAGGCATCAACTAAGGATAGAATCTAGCTTGATGATATGTAAAATGGAAATTGAAGGAAAATGACACCTCAACATCCATTTGTGAAAATGGAGGTTGAATAACTAGTGTTGTTGGTTGAATTGAATTGGACCCGTTGGACTATTTTTTATCTATTTTGATTCACTTTGACATCTTTGTTTGTTAAATGCAATTATTATAATTTTTTATTTTAGAAACTAATTGAAAGATTTTGAAAAATTTAAAAGAGAAAAATAGCTTGAATCAAACTTAGATTTTGCGGTTACTATTTGGATTTCTCCATTAAAGTATTGCTTATAGATTAAACACTTTTACGAATTGATATTTAATTTATATCTGTTATATGGTTGAAATGATGAATTTTACGTGTTAAGGCATGTTAAATTGCGAAGGGTTTGTATAAAGTTAATTGAAGTTTATAGTTAAAGTATCCTAGCTATGATTCATGGTTATAGGCTTCGTAAGCAAGTTATAATGTAGGTTCTTTTAAGGGTTAGTTAAATAATGTTTAATATGAATGTCTCAAAGGGAAAGAGATCACGTAGTATGGTGTAGCTGATAAAGGCACTAGATCACTTCTCATATGATTATATTGATAGGTTAAATATATGTTATTCGTAAAGGGTAACAGTTAAACTTTAATAGTAAATATTGTTAATGTATAGTAACATATTTGTATCAAAAGAGTTTGTTGAGTTAGGGACGTGCCCTAGGTGCATGTTATATCCAATGCTATCAAGTTGTTATACAAATACACCTTAGCATTTTTAGGGCTTTCAAGACTAACATTTCTATATGATTTCTAATATCCCTTCCTTCTAATGGGTTTTGAATATAAAAAATATTTTTTTAGTCTAACCTAAATAAATATTATGAACTGAATACAACAAATAAGAGTATCGTTCCTGTCTCAATTTTTTTCACGTTGTTCGAACAAAAATTGAATGTGTATCAATATGTTAATATTTGGTACACAGAGTCGCTATTTGACATACAATCTATCATCTATTTTTTTTATAGATAGAAAATATCTCATCTTATAGAGATAGAATTTATTACCTCCAAGAAGTTCCTTATCTTATCGATCGATCTTCGTAGTCAAGAAGTTCCGTCGAGCTATTCCCCTAAGATTCATGCAAATTGTTACCTCCATCGAGCAGTTCGACGACCTTAAGAACATGTTAGTTGAGAAGGTTTTTGTTCGTCTTAAGGTCCATGAGGAGACAATTTTTTGTTATGAAGACAAAAAGAAGAAGAAACACTTCTTACTCACATATGTGGAGTGGCTCGCACAGATGAAAAGGAATGATGTGGTTGACTCTTCTTTTTCAAGTACGAAGGGATGTAGTAGCCATAACAAGAAAAACAAGGGTCGTCGGCGTGGTCGTAGACATGGATGCAGACGTGGTGGCAGAGGAGGTCGTGACAATAGCTTACAAACCCACGATAATTCCATCCCTTAGAAGGACAATAGTATGATCAAGTGTTACTCTTGTGTTAAATATGGGCACTATGCAGTAGAGTGCCGCAAGAAGAAGCTCGAGAGGAGGGAAACCTCACACTTACTAAGATCAAGAGCCGTACTGATGTTATTCAAGAAGATGCCTAACCTGCTGATGCTCAACGAAGAGAAGGTTATGGTGAACATTCTCACAAAAGGAGAAGATCGAGTGGAGACGGACATGTGGTACCTTGACAATGAAGCAAGCAACCACTTGACCGGAGATTGAACAAAGTTCAAGGAGCTTGATGAGAAGTTATTGGAAATGTGAAGTTTGGCGATGGATCAATTATACTAATCTAAGGCAAAGGATCCATCTTATTCCAGTGCAAGAATGGTGACCAATGTTTACTGATCAATGTGTACTATATCCCAAACTTGAAGAGTAACATTATCTGTCTTGGTCAGCGGACGGAAGAAGGAAGCAGAGTGGAGTTAGCTAGCTCGTCCCTCAAGATGTTCGATAGAAATGGAACCTTGTTGATGTAGGTAAAACGATCGCATAACCGTTTATACAGGATACTATTGTAGACCAACCAACCCACCTCTCTACTGATGAAATTTGCAGACCCAGTTTGGCTATGACATGCAAGACTTAGGCACGTGAACTTTCAGATGCTCAAAATGACGGGAGAGAAGAAGATGGCTACGGGGCTACCTAAGATCATACATCCAAACAGCTATGTGAATGTTTTCTAGTCTGCAAACAAGCACGACAGTTGTTCCCAACTCAAACAAGCTTCTGTATTGAGTGATACTGCAACTGGTTCATGCAGATTTGTGTGGTCTGATCACCCCATCATCATTGGGGGTAATAAGTATTTTCTTTTACTTGTCGACGATTATAGTTGTTGGATGTGGTGTACATTCTCAAAGAAAAAGGAAAATCTATGTTCAAGAAATTCAAAAGATTCGTTGAAAATGGGTATGATCAGAAGTTGAAAACCTTTGGCACTAATCGAGATGGCGAGTTCTTATCCCAAAACTTCTCAAATGGAGGAAGGTATCAAACATCAACTCACTGCTCTGTACACTCTACAACAAGATGGTGTAGTCTACCAAAGAAATCGCATCATAATGAACACTACAAGAAGCTTACTCAAGAGCATGCAAGTCCTAGCGATTTTCTGGGGCAAGGCGATACGACATGCGGTTTATCTTATAAATCGTTTACTGACAGAGGCGCTGGAAGCTTGCATCTCCTACGAAGGATGGTTTGACAAGACACCTCACTTTGAGTACCTAAGATTCTTTGGTTGTACAACATATGTTAAGACTACAAAACCATATATAACAAGGCTTGATAATAGAAGCCAAAAGATGGTGTACTTTGGCGTAGAGGATGGAACCAAGGCACACAGATTATATGATCCGCAACATTAAGAAATTAATGTAAGTAGGGATGTCGTATTCAAAGAAGATAAGAAGTGGGATTGGTGCAGCGTTGGCGATAACAAGCAGACTGTTACAGAGTTCATTACTCTAGAAGAAGAGGGAGATTGTAGAAATTGAACGCAACTCTAATGCCAACTAATGCTGCCTGATACCAATTTGTTAGAATTGAAATCGCCCTGATACCAATTTGATGAAGTAAGCTAAAGTTGCTTCGATACCAACCTCGAAATAAAACGCTCGCTCTGAATCTAACTCGTTTAGATAATTCTCACGAAACTTTAAGAAAGGAGGTGTCGCAGGGGGAGACAGAGACAAGGAGACAAAGAAATTCTCAAGAGGTTATTACACACTAATTCAGACAGTAAATATTTTTCTTCTCTTTCTTGTTGTTACTTCTCTCTGCACTATTACTTTGAACACATGAGGCTTTTTTATAGCATTTCCTGAGGCAAATTTGGCTTTAACTACCCACGATTTTTTTTTTCACCCATTTACTTTCCCTTCGGTAAATTTCTCCCCTATTTGCTCTCCGTCCCTGGGATAATTATGCCCTCGTAATTAAATCGTTTAGACTGAATTAAAAAAAGCAAAAAAAACAAAAAAAAAAACATTTAAGTTTATCTTCCAACAGAGATGCAACAGACTTAGAAAATGCCCCTAAAGCAACACCAACAAATCCATACATGTCATCATCGATGACATCTGCTGTCTTTTGACTGAGCAGCTCACCGCGGGTGAGATTAGGAAGAAAATAACCGAAAGTGCAAGAGAGCAAAAACCTTGGATTTTGTTGTTGCTAATAACTAGTACATTTGTTCCTTGTTTGATTGCAATATTTAAATAACAAACCTAGACTAAAAATGGCAAAAGTGGCCAAATGAATTTGCACCACTCTACCCTCTAAAAATGGCTGGAGTGGCCAATTGAATTTTTGCCACTCGAGGGCAAGTTCTTTGCACAGGCTTTATTTAACAATTTTCTTCTAAAACCTATGGTATATCTACCTTATTGATTGAACTCCGATCTTTGAGCGTAGTTCCTCAAATTTCACTCGCATCAGATAGTTGGTGAAGATGTCTCCAAGCTGTTCCTTTGTTTGAATGTCAATCTTGGTAAGTCCCCGATCTGCACACTCCCAAATGTAATGGAATCTGATCTCTATGTGCTTGCTCCGGTTGTGCAAAACTGGGTTTTTAATCAAGGAGATTGTATCCTTGTTGTCCACGTATAGTATTGGTGGATTGCCTTCTTTTCCGATCAGCTCCTCCAATAGCCGCGCAAGCCAGACCCCCTATGTGGCCGCCATCGTAGCAGCAATGTACTTTGCTTTGCAAGAAGACAAAGCAACTACCTTCTGTTTAATTGATTGCCAGCAGATCACGCCACCTGAGAGGAAGTAAATCATCCCATGGTTGCTCTTATGATCATCAACATCACCGGCCATGTCACTATCACTATAGTCGACCAGCTTAAGCTTCTCTCTTCCTCTCCCAGTATCTCACACCCCAGCCTCTGGTTCTGGCCACATAGCGCAAGATGTGCTTGACAGCTACAAGATCCTCCTTCGTTGATGCTTTAATAAACTTACTCACATATCCAATGGAATAGGCAAGGTTAGGGCATGTGTTTACCAGATAGCGCAGACTCCCGACGATGCTGCGATAATTGGTGGTGTCACCGCCAGTGTAGTGCCGACTTTCCTTAGCTGGAGACGGGCCTCCATTGGCATCCTTGTAAGATTACTGTTTACCAGCCCAACTATGTCTAGTAGCTTCTTCGCATACGCACCTTGACAGATGGTGATGTCGGTAGTACTCTACTGCACTTCGATGTCGAGGTAGTAGCTAAGCACGCCAAGGTCGCTCATCTTGAAGGTCTTTAACATCTCCCTCTTGAATCTTCTAAGAACTTCCATGTCGCCTCAAGTGATTATGAGATCATCGACTTACACTCCCATGATCAACCGCTTCTTGCCGTGGTCGCACGTCTACATCCCATGCTAAGAGGCTCAACGCTTGAACTTGAGCGACAACAGGATACTATCAAGCTTCTTGTTCTAGGCTCGTGGTGCTTGTCGAAGCCGGTAGAGCACCTTGTGCAGGTGCAGTACCTTGTCGGGGTGTCATTATTGATGAAGCCAGGTGGTTGTCAGACGTAGATGATCTCCTTCAGCTCTCCGTTAAGGAAAGCGAACTTCACGTCCATGTGGTGGACTTCCCAGGAGTATTGTCCGCGATCGCCAACAACAGGTGGACAGATTCCAACCCTACCACCGGCGCGAGCACCTCTTCGAAGTCCACCCATTGCTTCTGGACGTAGCCCTTTGCCACGAGACGGGCCTTGTGCTTTACAACTTCTCCCTCTTCGTGACGCTTCAGCTTGAACACCCATTTGAGCCCTATGGCTCGATATCTTAGCGGCATATCCTCTAGACTCCACGTCTTGTTGTCAATGACAGACATCATCTCTTCCTACATGGCCTTCAGCTAGCACGAGTTCTTCTCTTGTTTGGGGAAAGATTTCGTTTCATCCGCGCTGATGGCATGCAATTCGACACCTCTTCTTTGAGCTCGCGCGCCGCCAGTCCCGGTGGTTCACCTTCTCCTAATAGGTCTTCAATATTTTGGTGCCTGGCTGTCAGACCATCATCGTGATCGGCATCCATAAATAACTAGAGCAACTAGTCACAATGTCCATTCCTCCATTATAGCACAACCGAAAGCATTAACTTCAAAATGCATCATAAATTCTCACCCTAGGGTTATTTCGATAATTTTTTTAATATACATAACAATCATCCAGATTGCCTTTGGAGCTACCACACGTGCCTAAATGAGTCTTACGCACAATTATGCGTGCTTTGTGGCACAATCGCACTCTTACGACAGTGGGATAGCGATTGTGCAACACTTGTTCTAGCCCAGAAAATAAGTCGGTCGTGTTAAATTCAAACTTTCCAAACAATATTGGTGTATGCTCGCGACACGAGTCACGTTTAAATTTTTTTTTTAGAAAACAGGAGCAAATAAATGCGTTGAAAACAATTTTAAAGAAATCAATGTTATAAGCTAAAAGCGAGTAGGCAACAACAACAACTTTGATAGCATATAACCCATGTACGAAGAATTGACACCTATTCAAATTCTCCTATAGTACATTTTGGGGTGTTTTAGCCCTACGGGTGTAGATATAATTTTGGTGACCGGTCATACACCCCGTATTGACACAACGATAATAGTAAAGCCCTATCTAACTTGAAAAAATTAAAAAAAAAAAAAGGTTTGGAACAGGCATACGCCCATGAACAAAAAGTCCTAGACAAGCATGACCAGGATATCGGACATGCGCCCATAGGCAACACGTCTTGAAAAAGTATGACCGTGACATCCTCCCTCAATTGGTTGACATCTTTGACAATCGACTCTTAACAAACTCAGTGTTGTAGGATGAGGTTGACTTCAAGTCCATGGATGCACTTCCCACTGATCTTAGTATTAACGATTCTCTTCCAATATGATAGGAACTATTGAAACCCACTTCTTGATTTGTTGACTCTTCGCGTGTTCTTAGTTGGTGTATGTTCTACTTTCTTAGCATGAAAATTTTTCGTCTTTGCGTGAGGTCGCACCACCTCCTTGTGCTTGATGTCTTTTTGGTCGAGATAGTAACATTTCAAGTTACTAATGTGGACAAAAGGGCTAGTCTGCATCTATGGGAGTAGTTGAATCCTATATTATACCTTCTCAACCTTGTGGATAACTTCGACTAGTCCATAGTATTTTCGCACCAGTCTTTGGTTCTTGTTGCTTTGAACTCAGAATTGGTTCTTTGTAACTGTACTAGTCAAGACGTGTTTAATAAGGATTTTGGTATTAATTATTGAGTCTTTGTAACTCCTGAAGTCATTTTTTGACCTTATTTAAGGCATTTGAGGTCGGTAAGACTCCTATTTATCACATTTTAGTTAGTTTTAGGGCGTATATTGGAATTAATCATCCTATTTAGCTAGGTTAAGATGTTTATATGACCTAAGAATGTCATATGAATTGATATATGTGAGAATTAAGCATTGAAATATAGCTTTTGAGGTGACTATCGAATAATTAGTAACTTCGGCAAAGGCCAACCAAGTAAGTGACTTACTGATTGATGTATGATGGTGCATTCCATGCGGCTCTTGCATGTACCATTTTAATTATGTGATGCTTATATGTTCTTTGTATTGTCATTGATGCATGTCATGTATGCATGTGATGTCCATTACACTATATTATGAATGAAATGAAATGTCATGTGTGAAATGTTATGTCTTACCATGTAAAGTTATGTGATGGATTACGTGAAGTTTTTCATGTATACATGATGCATATATGAAATATGTTATGAGCAAAAGGAGAAAGGAAATGAAATATGTTATGTTATGAATGAAAATCATGGAACCTCATGCTTGTATGTATGTCACATGCATCGGGATACCTCCCTATTATGTTATACTAGTACGACGCGTATCTTCGATACTTGTAGTTGTCATGATATCATGCGGGCCTTTTCTTTTCTAATGCGTTCGGTGACGTGCAATGTGTTGTGTCCGATCAAGAGAATACGTATACGAGCACGCCTGGTGGGTCCATGTGTGCGTATGTGGGCCGTGTGTGGAGAAGCACCATGCATCCAACCCTGCCTAGAACTAAAAAGTGCCCAAGGTCATGTTACGTGTTTTAAATGATATGTCTCGTTCATGTTTTGTGTGTGATTGCGTTACTAACCCATATAGTGGGGTGACTTACTGAGTATTTCTTCAAATACTCAAGCCACGTGTTACCTTATATTTTTTAGGTAAAGTTAAAGTTAAAGCTCCCATGCATGGATAACGATATATGTTGCAAAAGTCATGGAAGTGAGGATAGATCATGATAGAGAAGTAGTATTGAATTTAATTAGTAGATATTAGGTGTTTTTAATGCAATTTGTTTTATTTTAAAAAAACAATGTTATTTTAATTGTTATTTTGAATTGAATAGGTAAGTCCATGACTTTATTTTAAAAATATTTAT